>NW_018020683.1:303703-404599 GCF_002006095.1 Pseudomyrmex gracilis
CCTAGTCTCCAGCGTAGTAGTCAGGCACCTAAGCACCTGCGCTACGCAGCGGTTCTCGAAAATATTACTAACTTAACGGTATATAAGCTACACTTCGCTATATAATTTAAATCGAGTTTTCTCGAAAATGGCTGAGAGGTGCGCCTTATCCTTTTGCTCAAGTATATATTATATAATATAAAGTATAATTATATAAATATATAATAAATTATATGTATAATATATATTATTTAATATATTCTTCATATCATATATAATATTTAATGTTATATTGTTTAATTGTTAAGATCGATAGAATCGATTCTGATTATTTGCACACGCTTTTTCTGATAGGATTATTAATAAAAACAAGTATCAAAGATTAGAATCAACAAATTTGTGCACATAGCATTATTATCAACTGCAGATTGTTTGCGGGGATGACCACGTAGTTGCAAGAACATGCACATTGCGGCGCTGGCTTCTCTCTCGTGTTGCATTCAAGTTTGTTTTTTATCTTACCGGATGTATATCGGCGAGATTTTGTAAAGGGATTTATTAATGTAACACGTTAGTAATAAGGTTTTTCTCGCGAAAACAAAATTATGGACGTTGACTTGCTCAGACCAGGCACTGTGCCGATTTCGCCGGACACGATACTATGGTTTGAATTTTTATTGAATCCTTCTCTATTGCAGAAGCATCTGTCAAAATCATCTCCAGGTAAACAACGTTACTTACGGATATCGTTGATAAAAATATCTAAATTATGTATAAATAAATTACTCACGGTGTTTTTAGATCCATCGCCTACAGATTTGATAATCAAGTTTATGACAATTAGCTCCGATCAAAAAGAGACTGAGACGAAAGCAGTCGATGCTGAATCAAACGACGTGAAATCCAACGGCGCGATCCAGTTGTCTCACAGGAATTTGGCATTGAAAATACTCTCTTTGAAAGTTGCAGCGAGCCTCAAATGGAATTTAGATATTTTGGAAAAAAAGCTACCATTACCTATACAAGTGACATTGCTGCAAGATTTGTTTTTTATCACTGCGGATGTCGTGGTGGAGATACCTTCAATTCCAGAATATTGTTTGGAAAAGGTTTCCGATCAGCTTTTGTTCACATTAGTATTATATCACAGATGGCATTTGAGAGCAATTGTTTGCAGAGCTCTCAACAATAAACAACCAAAACAACAATTGCTTCATATGTATGTTTAATTTTGTTAATATATAATGTGTATTAAGGTTTGAAAAGTAAAGGGTTAAAATTATTTTGTGTGTATAAATCAGACCAGGTACTCAAGAATCAACCTATATGCCACCTGGAATAGTGGATGATATTATCAGAAAATTGGAAACTCATGTATCTGACAGTGTAAATGTTTTAAATGCTATTTTACAAATGCCCAACATAAAGCCAAAGATTCTCTCATTTGATACTTTTCAAATGTTAACAGAGGACAGTACAGAAATCAAGCAAAATTGGGAAAATATGTGTGTGGTGAATGTAGATGAGTTTAAGTGTCAGGTAAATAATTTAATGGCTACAAATATTGTTTTTACAGAGTTAATAAAGCATTTAAATCTACTGTTTAGATACATTATGATCTGGCAATGTTTCATTTATTGAAAGAAGAATATGAAGATGCAACCTGTCACATTCAACAAGCAAAGGAGTTGCATAACAAGCTCGATTCTACTGAGAATTTGGTGTACTGTAAAGTACAGAAGGAATTTTTGGATGGTTGTTGTTTGGCTTGCAAAGTAGTTTTAGAGGGACACACTCCCACCTTGACACAGCGTTTGCACACTTCTATTAAAGATCAATATACTGTAGGTATAATTTCATGCATATAAAATCAATGTGTACTTATGTATTAACGTATATTTATATTACATGCAAAATCTGCAGAATATATTGCAGATTTTGCAAGCAGATAATGTTTACAGGGAGATCCCCGAAGTTTATAGAGACAATTTGGAACTGGACTTGCAAGGCGGATTGATTAACAAGAAATACGTGGTCGATCGGAATCTTCTGTTGCAAATACAATGCCTGAATCTGATTAGGAAAGTTCTTGACAGCAGCATAATTATAGGCGATTATGTGAACGAAATTAAAACAGCTGGTTCAAAGGGTTTGGATATTTTTTTATGGGTTGAGTACCTTTTTTGAAGTTTATTTTTTGTAATTTATTTTTTATACTACTATTAGACGCTGTATTTTACATTTGATGTTGTAGGCTATAGAAAATGTTCTGGAAAAAGCATCGTCCACAGACAAAAAAAGAATTGCGCGGTATCTTCTTTATCTTGTGAACACCGCTGATGTGGAAGAACTCGCTGGCAAAATTCTCAGCAATGCTTCTATCTCGTCGTTGTTCGACGAAACGGAACTTGCCGCCATTCAAGAGGCGGATACTGACAATGCGTCTGAATTACCAGACCTGTTGCTTCACAACAATTGGGGTATACCATCCGTACCGTACATAAGTAAGTATAAATAAGTATAAATTTGAAGGATAAAAATCATATATATTTTACGATGTTATTTTGTGTGCGATAATCTCGGTTTTGTTGTAACTCTCAGAAAGCTCAAGAATCGAGATGTTCGAACTAGAACAAAAACTGATGGAATCGTACGATCACGATGTGATTCACGAAATGTTGATTCGTTTGGAGGGAAAGCATATCATAAAACCGCTGGTGCATATTAACAACTGTTGGGACTTGCCCATCCCTCTGCAAAGTGTGATAATGTCGCTTCCCAGAGGTTTCCTTCAGGATTATTCCTATGTATTACTCGCAAAGAGTCGGGAGTTAGTGGCCGCAAAAAATTTTGACTGTGCCATTGAGCTGCTCAAGGTCCTGGACAAGGAGCTGGAGGATACCATGAAGAGCGGAGGTTCGGCGATTTTCAAGCTGTCAAAATTGGTGAACTGGGAATGTCTGCTCGTCGAAATATGGAAGTGCTTTTACGCATGGCCAGCGACGAATATCTGTACGTATATTAAGATAAAAAAAAACAGCAAATTTATTCAATTATTTCGGTATACGAAACAAGTACTGTTTCAGGTGATAGATCGAGTATGGTTACGCGGAGTAAACAGTGCCTCAGTGCGTTGCAAGCGTCCGATCAGCTGATCCCGCGGCAGGAAATCATAGAATATTGCACGGTCTTTCTTCTGAATATGGGTGAATGGGAATATCTCATCAATTTAGAGAAACGCTGGAGTTATACCGAATTCGCAGCTGTCATCAGCAGTGTTTGCCAAGATGTTATCAAGTACAAAGGAACCCGCAAATTTCCGCGCGAAGCGTGGGATATGGGTACGTAATTTTATCTATTTAAACATCGTCGTACAGAAAACTTCAAAGATTCAAATCGCGTGTTTTCTCAGTGTTAACAGCGTTCGGTCCAAACAGAGATCAGCCGCAGAAACGAAGCGCGAGTAGCAGCAGCAACAGCGGTAGTTCCAGCAGCGGTTCTTCAAAGGACATGGCCGCAATTATCACCACCACGTTCACGCGGTTGCGGGATCAAAGAGTCCTTGCTGTAGTCATATCTCTATTGGCACGTTTGCGCAATATTTTACGTGACGAGTCCAGTCTGGAGTTACACACGCAATACTTGGCTCTATGGCCCGCTGGAATACCGAAGTGCGTATATTTTATTTATGCACATTGATGTTGAAATTCATGATTTTACACATTAGCAAAATTACTATTAATATAATACTTGATTTGCAGTGCAAATTCGTACAACATTAGATACATTGGAGAACTGTTGTTCCAATTACTGTTGCAAGCCTTGAAATACCATCCCTGCAATGTGTCCTGGTTGAGATTGATGGGTGATCTCAATTTCGGTTCGCGTTTTTTACAATACAAATAACATAGAATATATATTTGTGCGTGAGATAATGTATCATTTTGTTTCTTTTCCCACAGTTTTAGCGTATTACGAAAGCGCAATGAAATATTACTTGGAGGCAATTATGGTTGCCAGTGATTTATTCAGTCAGCCTATACCACGCACGCAAATAGACGATCTCGTTTATAGACGAATGATCAAGTGCTGCGCCCACTTGCAGTGTTACACCCAAGCAGCTGTGCTGTGTCAGTTTCTGGAAGAAGTGGATTACTCTTTGGCGTTCAAGATGGCAGCCAGCGATCAAAAAAGCTGCGCCTCCGCCGACGCTATGGATGCTTACTACAACTGTATCTGGGACACGACGATACTCGAATACCTCATACATTTGCATACGAAACGCGGGGAACATCACAGAAAACAACTTGCGGTAAAGAATCAAATAAAGTAACATATTATTTTAATCGAATAACGTAACATATTATTTTAATGTAAAACAACTCATTTTCTTACAGATCAAAGTTATCGGTTTGTTGGAATTGAACTCTAATAATAACGAAGAGATTCAAAGAGAAGCGGCCAATATTCGAAAAGCTAAATTTTTAAGAGCCTTAGCAAAGCAATATGTTTATTAAATAAGAAAGATACGTGCCTGGACCTCGATTCTTCAACAATTTGCGTATACTAAAGTCTAGTACATTAACAGTAGAGTTTCGTATACGAAAGTTTTTCAAGAATTAAGGACCTTGTTTGGGTTTGTTTTCAAATACAAAGCCAGGAAGATGTAAAAAAAAAAAAACAGGAGTATCGCAAAACGTACATTTAATATAGGGCATATTTATATAAATGTAATCTTTATTCATTGTACTTGGAAATCTATAGCACATGCGACGTGAAGTATATATTTTTTTAGTACTGGCAGCGAATATCGGATCGCAGCCCAAGTAATACGAAAAAGTAGGATCTCCAAGATATATTATAACCTCCTCTTTACTTCGGTTGTCATTACTTGTCAACGTTGCTTTTTTCACTTTTTGTTCGGAAGCCATTTGCTTACAACGTTACTAGAACCATTTCGATTTCATCGCATTGTTTCCAATTGTCTAATAAAAATTGTTGAACAACGGAATTGTTCCAATCGGAATTGATTCAAATTGATTCACCATGATGTTTAATCTGATTGGTCCAGAGAGTTGATTACTGCGCATCAACGGGAATGTTACATGTTAATTATTGCATGTTGTGTTTCTTTCGTGTAATTTCCTAAGCTACTGGTATGTATATATTCTGTTACTAAAACCATGTGAGAGAAAAAACACGGAGATTCAGTAGGTTACAGATCATTTATAGATCAATAAATCATTATTGTAATAAAAAAAAAACTATATACTTGTGTTTTTATAAAATGAAACTTATTTATAAACTAGAGAAGAATTTAAATAACCGGTACAATTATATTTTCAAGATTACTTCTCAAGGCAACTCTGTGACTTTTTATATTTTCTTTCTACATCGTTGGAGCAATTGACACTCGTATCACGTAAAGCGAGTTAGCCGGGTGAACGTCACAAAGTGATAAACAACCGATAACATCAACGACCTCGTCATAAATCATTCGAATATTTTCCCAGACCTGTATTCATAGTTTGGTCTTATATTTCACAAAATTATCTTAAGTTTATCTTAAGATAATGTGTGTAGCTAATGAGACGGATGTGCATTTTAAGATAAAACTTAAAATAGTCTCTTAAACATAAGATCGAACTGTGAATACCACCTCCAGTGTGTCCTTGGATCCTAGTATATAATTAAAAAGAAATTTTTCTATAAATATTTCTAAACAAAAAATTACATAACAGAAGAATTACATGAACAAAATTTAAAAAATAACCATTTAAATGTATTTATAATATTCAAGTATTATAATAAATATTTTTATTTACTTAAATGTAATTTTATTTAGTCTTGCAATTGGTCATCTTGTTACCAGAATTTTTTCAAGATGTTAGATGCAAATTTATTTCTATTTTGAGATTATTAACTCCGAACGATTATAAAATTTGTAAACGCTTGCACTGTATGTTAAGATAAGTTGATTCGAGATCAATTAGACGAATTCAATGCTATCAGTTTGTTTAGATTTGTTATTTCTCTTTCTCGATTGCGTCAATACCCCCAACGTAGAAGACTCTCTTACGAGAGATCGAAATAATTCCGACTTTGATGCAACTTACAATATGATATTAATTATTGAGCAATGGTGAAGACCGCCACCACACACTTTATTTCTTCTTATCTCTCATAGTTTCTGCGTGTTTGCTGTCGGTTTCATTAAAGTTGTTCCCGCATCCATCGTCTGTGTGAGATGGGAATCCTCCGGTTCTACAAAACACCTGGTCTAAAAGCGGGCCAGCTGAAGAACAAACTGCGCAAGGTCACGCAAATCGAGGCTTCGGTAATTGCTCTTGAGACCGAAACATGTTATTACGTGGAAACGACAGATTCACTGAACGAGAAAGAAGTTCGTACATTAAAATGGATCTTAGCACCACCTTTTGAACGGGAATGTTTTCGGTCCAGCAGCGTTTTTGACGACGTTCAAGATGCTACTATTATCGAAATTGGACCCAGGTAATATAATTTGCCCATACAGATATAAAGTTAATTACAGACGTCTAAAAAATGGATGTTAATTTTTAATAAAGTTTTATATAAAATGTTCTGTGTAGTTATATTCGAGAAAACTAGTGGAGTTTTGTTTTTTTCCAAACAATTTAAAATACTTCTTTTTATTGCAGGCTGAATTTTTCAACAGCATTTTCCAGCAACGCAGTTTCCATCTGTAAATCTGTCAAGTTAGACAAAATAACAAGAATTGAAACTGCAGTCAGATACAACATCAAGCATACAGGAACATTTAGCAAAGAAGTAGAAAATGCTGTAAATATGTTTTTTACATTAAGTTATTATAATACTAAATATTTTTAATATATATATTTCATTTAAAGAAGAAAATCGATTGTTTTAGATTGTAAACGTTTTGGGAGATAAGATGACAGAATGCAGATATTTAAAACCTATCGAAACGTTTGATCACGGTTTCAAACCCGAAAAATGGTTTGAAGTCGATGTAATGAAAAAAGGCAGAAAGGCATTGGAAGAAGTCAACTCGAAATTAGGTAACTATGCTCAGAGCACCAAGTTAAAAAAAAACTAAGTTTAGAAGTTCAATTAAAACTTAATATTTAGATATAGCTATATAATATTCCTAAATCAAAATATGAAAATTGTTTCATTGACACAGAAGCTCACACAAGAAGTTTATACAAGTTCAAATAAATCTCCTTTTTGGAAATGATAAAAATATTACGTAAGTCTCTAATAGTGACGTTGTTTTTTTCCAGATTAATCTTTTCAGTATTATCTTGTTTTGTTGTTATCAGATGCTAATTTTTCTTAAAGTTTGAATATAGTTTATCATTTTATTTTGAATGTAGTTTAATTATAATTTTCGTTTTATTTTATTTTTCTTTCTATTTTTAATATAATTGATTTGTGTGATGTGTGTGTGTGTGTGTATGTGTGCGCACGTATGTGTGAATCTGTGTTGAGTGTTAAAATTAATCTATTTTATAATTTTATTTTGCAGGTCTGGCATTTGATGACTGGGACTTAGATTTTTATACAGAATTGTTTCTTCAGAAACTAAAACGCAATCCGACTAGCGTGGAATGCTTTGACCTAGCTCAATCGAACAGCGAACACAGTCGCCATTGGTTCTTCAAAGGACGTATTGTTTTGGACGGTGAAGAGAAAGAACAATCCTTAATCGACATGATCATAGACACGCAAAATTACTCGCATCCGAATAACGTGATTAAATTTAGCGATAACAGCAGCGCGATCGAAGGATATCAAGTCCCCGTTCTGCGTCCTACCAAATCTGACAGATGCAGCAATTTCGGAAAGAACTGCACGGGCCAGCATCTTATCTTCACAGCAGAAACTCATAATTTTCCAACTGGTGTCGCACCTTTTAGGTAAACTTACGTTTTTATAGAATAAAATAAAAAAATAACTTAAAGTTTGTTATATTGAATACAATATACGGAATATGCAGAGGGAAGTACATATAATATTATTACAGTGGAGCCACAACAGGTACCGGGGGTCGATTGAGAGACATTCAAGCAATTGGAAGAGGAGGAAATTACATAGCGGGCACTGCTGGTTACAGTGTTGGCAATCTTCTCATTCCAGGTACATTAAAGTTTTGGTTTTATAAATTTACCGATCTGTTTAAAAAACATAATAAATAATATTTAGAAATGTATGATAACTTGTATGTAACTTCGTACAGGGTATAATTTGCCATGGGAAGACAAGAATGCAGTTTATCCTAACAATATGGCGTTGCCATTAGAAATATTAATTGAAGCAAGTAACGGCGCTTCCGATTACGGCAATAAATTTGGAGAACCGGTTATCTGCGGCTTCGTGCGTTCCTACGGTAGAACAGACGATGCGAGAGTCAGACGAGAGTGGATCAAGCCTATCATGTTCAGCGGAGGTCTGGGAACTATGGATGAGAATCTTATTAACAAGGTAAATTTGACGTAGTAGAATAGAATGGGACTTATCCTTTTATCACATCTTTCAAAATTGAATCAGTAATAACTCGTAAACATATACTTCTTGCAAACTCTTCAGATTCCAGCGGAACGGGGCATGAAAGTGGTCAAAATCGGCGGACCCGTCTATCGAATCGGCGTGGGTGGCGGTTCGGCGAGTTCTGTGGAGGTGCAGGGTGACAACAGCGAGGAACTTGATTTCGGTGCGGTTCAACGCGGTGATCCTGAGATGGAGCAGAAACTGAATCGTGTGGTGCGCGCGTGCGTAGAAATGGAGAACAATCCGATTCTCAGTATTCACGATCAGGGCGCGGGCGGCAACGGTAATGTTCTGAAGGAGCTGGTGGAACCTGCTGGCGCCGTGATCTTCACGAAGACCTTCGATCTCGGCGATCCCAGCATTAGCACGCTGGAGCTCTGGGGCGCGGAGTACCAAGAGAGCAACGCAATTCTGTGCAAGCCAGAAGACAGCGATTTGCTGAAGAGAATAGCCGCGCGTGAAAAATGTCCGATCAACTTTGTCGGTACCGTCACTGGAAATGGAAAAATCATCGTTTCCGAAGAGGACAACACTGACGAATCCAAGTATCTCGAGGATCAAGATAAAAGTCTAGATAGCGATAAGCATCCGGTGAATCTGGAATTAGAGGTTATTCTTGGAAAAATGCCTCGTAAAGTCTTCAATCTACAGAGAGCATCCCAACAGAAGTTTTCACTGAAGTTAGATGAAGTAACTGTGGTTCAGGCTTTAGACAGAGTTCTTCGGCTACCTTCTGTGGCTTGCAAGCGGTACGTGCTCTTATTATCGTTATTTTTTTACTTTTATATATTTCTCATCATTTTTTGTGTAAAACCAAAAACACTGAGTGCTTTAATATATTTTTTATATTTTTCTTTGGAAGATATTAAAAAGAGAAGAATCGAATGTTTTACGCACAGGTATCTGACAAGCAAGGTCGATCGTTGCGTGACTGGTTTGATAGCTCAGCAACAATGCGTCGGTCCTTTGCATACTCCCGTGGCAGACGTCGCTGTAGCAGCCGTTTCGTATTTCTCTAACAAGGGCATCGCGACTTCAATCGGCGAGCAACCGATTAAAGGACTTGTGAATGAAGAGGCCGGCGCGCGAATGACAGTGGCTGAGGCTCTGAGCAATCTGGTGTTCGCGCCGATTACCGATCTGAGAGACGTAAAGTGTAGCGGCAATTGGATGTGGCCGGCGAAACTTCCGGGTGAGGGCGCGGCGCTTTATAACGCCTGCTCGGCGATGTGCTCGCTAATGAAGGAGCTCGGGATCGCAATCGATGGCGGCAAGGACTCGCTCAGTATGGCCGCGCGTATCGGCAAGGACGTCGTCAAGGCACCTGGCACTCTTGTCGTATCTTGTTACGCTCCTTGTGACGATATCGAAAAGGTGATCACACCGGATCTTAAAGCCCCCGCCAAAGGAAAAGAAGGTTGTCTGATCTTCGTCGATCTGTCTAAAGGGAAGAGCCGGCTCGGAGGAACGGCCTTGGCTCAAGTCTTCAACCAGTTGGGTGATGACGTGCCAGATATCGAAGACGCAGAAATTCTCAAGAACGCCTTCGTTGCCACTCAGTGGCTAATCGCTAACTGTTACGTTCTCGCTGGCCACGACGTCAGCGACGGCGGGTTGATCACGTGTCTCTTGGAAATGTGCTTCGGTGGTATATCCGGAATAGAGGTCGACATAAGTCATAGATCCGCGTCCGCCGTTGAGATTTTATACTCCGAGGAGGTCGGCTGGGTGTTAGAAGTCGATGAGCATCACAAAAATAAAGTGTTAGAAATATTCCAGTATTACAACGACGTTCCTGCGTACGTAATCGGAAAATCCGTAGGTCTCGGGATACACTCCAAAGTGACTATCAAAGTGCACAATAAAATCGTTTTGGACACTACTGTATACAAGACGATGAGAATCTGGGAAGACACGAGTTATCAACTGGAATGCCATCAAACGAATCCTATCTGCGCCCAAGAGGAATACGACGGTCTTGAGAAACGAACCGTTCCCGCCTATCATCTGACGTTCGATCCGAGAGATCGGCCGAAGTTGGGCGAAGAGATCAAGGTAGCTGTTATAAGAGAGGAAGGTATCAATGGAGACCGAGAAATGGCGGCCTGTCTGCAGAAAGCCGGTTTCGACGTCTGGGATGTCACAATGCAGGATTTGCTGGAGAATCGCGTCACCTTGGAAGTTTTCAGAGGTGTTATCTTCCCCGGTGGCTTCAGCTACGCTGATGTTTGCGGCTCCGCCAAAGGATGGGCGGCTACTTTTCTCTTCCATCCGTCTCTGCGCGAACAGCTGCAGCGATTCATCGATCGGGAGGATACTTTCAGTCTGGGAGTTTGTAATGGCTGTCAGCTGATGAGCATGCTAAACTGGGTGGGCGACGAAGACAACGCTAAAAACGAATCGGGAATTCACTTGGATCACAATCTCTCGGGGAGATTCGAGTGCAGATGGAGTACCGTCAGAATCGAAAATTCGCCCTCAATTATGTTGAGAGATATGGCAGGTAGCGTTCTCGGGATATGGGTGGCTCACGGGGAAGGCAGATTTACTTTCCGCGAAGATGTTTTGAAGAATCTCGAAAAAAATCACTGCTTGCCGATCAGGTATGTTTTTATATGCAAATAAATTATTTAGATGTTTATTCTCTTTAATATGTTATTCTATATTTGTGTGTGTGTCAGATACACGGATGATCAAGGCAACTCTACTGAACGATATCCAATGAATCCAAACGGCAGCGTAAAGGGTATCGCGGCTGTTTGCTCCAAAAACGGTCGACATTTAGCGATGATGCCGCACCCGGAGAGATGTACAGAAGTGTGGCAGTGGCCTTGGAAACCGTCGCAGTGGACAAAAGAGTGGAACAACGATAAAAAATGCTTCGAGAACTACAAAATGTCGGCGTGGCAACGACTTTTCGATAATGCATATTTCTGGTGCCAGAACAACTAATTAAAAAAAAGTTATTTAGTCCAATTGAAGAATATATTGGATTGTGTTCGGAAAGCAAAGCGTTTCCAATAGATACGGTATTTTATGTCTGATACACGTAGATGAGATATCGCGCAGATAGATCGAACAATATCGTATATGAGCATTTACAGAAACTAAATTATGTGTGTGTCAATACGATGAGTCTTTAAATTTTATTAAAAACCGCTACGTACTTTCCGAACAATCAAATATTTTGCTGCAATCAGACAACAATTTTTATTGCTCTATATATATGTTTATATATGTATATTTTTATATTTCTCAAAATTTTTTCAACAAAATATCTACAACATGTAAATAAAAACGAGATTCGAAACATTTCTTTAGCAATGTATATTAAGATATCGTGTTTTATCTTCGCGCCGTTTACGGGCGATTTTTTTTTTCTTAATGTTGCCGCCATTGTGCGCGGTGTGAAAAATTTATCAAAGAATAAAGTCACTAGAATTTGACGTATGAGAAAACAAATATCCTAGTAAATTTTGTGCAAAAGAAAGAGACGATTGCAGATCGACCAATCAGATCGATGCAGCTTGTTCAATTATTGGTCAGTCTGCGATTATCAACCGTAATGTCTGTAACCCTAAATTACAACTTGTGATGTAATAAGCTTTATGGCGGGAACGCCGCGTCAAACTCCAGTCAAGCCTGGTCAAGCCGGATCAAGTGCGCAGTCTGTTTTTCGGGAAATTGTTGTTGTATTTAATGTAATTTTTGAGCGTCATTGATGTTAAAATGTTCGCATATATTTGTGAAATTTTGTTTCTGTGTGTCAAGTAATAATATATGAACTTGAGTGCGGGCGTTTTATGTAATTGCGCGAAAAAGGTTATATTTATGTCGCGTGTTACAAACAGGTTCCAATAACAATGGATTTCTCAGCTACGCAGATCTACGATGACGAAGATTTTCCATCCACTCAGAGAATTTCATGGGCTCCCGAAGAAGAGCAATCAGTGCAGGTTAATGAGCATTTATCGTAAAATTAAACGAGTGGAGGTTAACGAGTATTTATCATAAGATCAAACGAGTCTTTATTTATGTATATGTGCACACACACGATATGGCGTGCTGTGGGAAAGAAACGAGGAAATTTTTGCTCACTTTCATACATACATTCTCGAATTTTTGTTTTTTTTTCACATGTTATATCTTAGTTGTTTTGCTTTAAATTTTAGTAAATTTTAAATAATAGATACATTTCTTAAAATTTTTTTTATTAGTTTTTTTAATCGCATGACTGTGTTACTTTACATTTACAATATGTTGCTTATTAATATTCAATATATATTTTACATTTTTTTACATTAAATTCTTTTATTATTTCTTAGGTTGGAACATTAAGCATTGATTCTATTGATCATCAAATCAAGAAAGGACTTATAAGGATTGGTAGGCTTAGTAGCTGTGACATTGTCATAAGCGACCAGGTAAGTTAATGCACTCCTCGTGATTTGTAGGAATTAAATTATAAGGTGGATGGAATATTAAGAATTTGTTGTGTGAGTTAAGAATATCACAAAAAACATTTATTAAATATTTATTATTAATAGTCACTAAACTTGTATACAAAAGAGTTATCATCTGAATCAAATCTATATAGATCTTATACAGATAGTTAGGAAATTTAACAAGCAACATTTATGCGTGCACACAAGAATGTTTCTTAAAAACATTCAAAGCTCTTCTTTTCTGGTGTTAGATTGTGGTGATTTCAAAACATTCTCGGTAAAAGAAATTGAATTCCAAAACTCTTTTTCTCCAAGATTGGCATTACTTTCCATATTAATCTCTGTAGGACTAGAAAAGTGTAGATAACGCAGTTCTTTCGCTGAAGGATCAACTTTCAACCATTCCGCACCGTCTACTTTTGGAATTCTGAAAAAAAAATTCCAAAGCAAATGTTAGTTATTTTTATTTTGTCTACATTGTGTGCAATAAACTAGCACACATTTTTTGTGCTTACCCATCTCTGGCATAAGATACCCAGACCCCAATTAACTTCTGCTGCATCTTGAGATCTTCTTCTGTTGTTGTTGGGTTAATATAAGGAGTATCCAATATAAGGAAGGCATCATCGGCATGAGAGACTCCTATAAATATAATATATACAACAATACATTTTTACCAAGTTGAAATCTTCTTCCTAAAGTGTGCAACACACTTATATACAAAAGTTAATATATGCGTGGTATATCTGGATTTACCATATTTCTCTCTAGTATGAGTAAAAGTAAAGCTCAAGCTTTCCGCTCCCTCGTACGAGTAATAATAATACCAGACCGGATTTTGATTAACTTTGGCCTGCATACGCGCAGCCTTATCGCTGTTGGTCACGAAGAAACGATCGCTCGCCATTTGCACCAGTTGCTTTGTGCTATGCCGATCTATCGGTTTTGATCCAAAATAATGCTTCTTAATGAGATGAGCGGTCTCGGCGTGTTTTTCTCTGGGTATTGTGTAATTGAAGTCGAGAAAATCCGGAGCAAGAATCTTCCAGTTGTCGTTAAGTTGTTTCAGCGCTTCCTCTTTAGCGATGAATTCTACAGCAATAATTAATATGAGAAAAAACACATTTCTAAGATTCTTTCTTCGGACTTAGTTTGTAACTTACCGGCTACAGGATAGAGGCCTTCCTCGCTCACCACACTCGTGATCCACGATATGTCCTGGACGTCTCCACTACTCACTATTTCCGCGGGCGTTCTGTCAATGAAAGGCGCGTCGCCGCCTTTTTCGACCACCGGTCCGAAGGGCGTGAAGGGATTGTAGAAGAACGTCTGAGATCGTACAAAGGAAATCAAAAAAACTTTCTTTCGAAACTTGCTTCGAATGTCTTACCGAGATGAGAAAGAAAAAGAGACGTACTTGAAATTCTGCGGTAGCTTGTACAAGGGCGCGAGCCGGACGATATCTCAAACAGCGTATCATATCTTTCGTACTAGTTGTAGGACATCCCATCAGAACGCTCAGTTTCTTGGCCTTCTCCAGAGAATTCTCAGTCTGCGTCCAACAGTTGAACGAGGTGCCGCTGACAGATATGCCTCCTGAAATGTTGAAATTACAAAATAACTCAATTTTTTTGACTGATTATATCATATTCATCATTTATTATTATGTTTTTGCATTGTGTGTTTTTCTTTAGCAAGGTAGTTTATGTACCTTGGAATAATCCGGCGCTTAGTTGCGATAAGTAATGATAATGCACGCTCGCACCGCCAGCGCTACAACCGACCAGAGTGATCTTCTTCGGATCGCCGCCGAACCACTCAATGTTGTCCGATACCCATCGAAGAGCCATATTTTGATCTTTGAGACCCATATTGCCGGGAACCACATCATCCTCCGTGCTGAGGAAACCTGATATTTTGATAACTATCTTTAATAAACAGTGAGAGAAGTAGCTTTGTCTTTTTTTTGTTTTTAAGAGATTATTATTTGAGATTATCTCAGAATAACGCGCTATCGTGATTTCCGATCATTTTATTTGGAGAGACGTAATTTCGACCACGTACCCATCGGTCCCAGACGATAATTGATCGTGACGAACACGACGTCGTGATCCATCAAATACTTGGCGCCGTAAAATATACCGCCGCCAAATTGAAAGGCACCACCGTGAATCCAGAACAGCACCGGCATAGGAGTTTTGTTCGTCGTTTTTTCCCGCATTGGCACGTAAATATTTAAATACAGGCAATCCTCGGCGCCTATCACTTTATCCGAATCAGATTCCTGGGTGTATTGCACACAAGGTGAACCGAATTTCGTGGCCGATAATTCGCCGACCCATGGCGATATTGGACGAGGAGGCTGCGAGAAGATAAACATGATTATAAACTATGAAATCTTTAAGAATCAAATTGTAAATGAAAAAAGAAGAAAACGAATCAACGTATGAAGTGAGGAGTCACGAGCAGCGTGCGTGATCACTGTTTATTATTTACTTGTAATAATTCGTAGCTAATCAAGTCACAATAAGAAGACGGAAACGTTCATCTCGTTTAAGTCTTTTTGTAATAAATTTTGTTTTACGATGTTTACCTTGAATCTCAGTTTTTTAGTAGGTGGCAACGCGTAAGGAATTCCTTCGTACGCTTCGTATTTTCTGCCATTCTGCGACGTTTTGTAATAGCCCTTTATTCCTCCCAAGGGAGTTTTGACTCTCGGCGAAGTCTCGTCCACATTTGCGTGGACGGCTAAGCCTGTACAAATGAAAATGATAAGCAGCTTCACCAGCATGATTCACGTGTTGTCTTCGAAGCGAACCAGTGCGGACTGACTGTTCTTCGATACCGGTTGTTTGTTATATATCATACTTGGTATTCTCGCACAGTCGCGTATCACATGTACATACGTATAGTCATATAATAACATGTGTTCGTGTATGTACGTACTTAAATAAGATAAGCGTGAAGAAGTGTATTTTGTATTGATAATGCGTATATAAATTTTCTGCATCAAACATCAGCAATTGTATATGAAAAACACTTCAATGATTAAAATTTGAAAAATGTACTGTTTTGCTTTGCTGATCTTGTATCTGTTGATGTTTTTTTTACATTTATAAAGTGTATACTATGTACACTTACGTTTTAAAAATTTGTTTTGAAGATAAAATTATGAAGAGGTAGATGAACTTTTAAATTAATATAGATATATATATTATTATGTATTATATAAATTTTAAAACCTTTTTTCGATTCTTGCTATTTCTCGAAAGTTCCTCTTCCGCGTCTGTTTCGTCTGAGTTATCAGCGGTTTGCTCCGAGAGATTTTCCGCATTTCTTCTCCATCATCTGAATTATTGTTGGATACTATTTTTTATTATATTTAGATTGATAAATGTGTTGACTAGTAACTCTGTAACACATGTGTAAATTTTTTCTTTCATTTCTTTACAGTCTGTGTCGAAGGTACACGCAGAGATCGAAGCTGCTGGAGGATCAACATGGATTTGCGATCTGGATTCGTCCAATAAGACGAAGCTTAATAATGTAATGAATATATTTTATTTTTTACGCACACACCTAACACAGTGCGTCTGTCGTTTATTTGTCGTTCATTTTCGTATCACATTTGTGTGCTTATGTTGTACATATTATTTGAGCAGT
This sequence comes from Pseudomyrmex gracilis, assembly GCF_002006095.1. Lineage (NCBI taxonomy): Eukaryota > Metazoa > Arthropoda > Insecta > Hymenoptera > Formicidae > Pseudomyrmex > Pseudomyrmex gracilis. Next base: position 320,344 of record NW_018020683.1, read on the forward strand.
TTGTTATATAATACCGCTTGTGCGAAGAAATGATCAATCAATGGAATTATTACCAATAAATCAAGCATGTGGAACACAATATATATATATACTTATATCTGTTACGCAAAAACATATCAAGTTGATCTTTATTAATAGATATATCACAGAAAGAAGAAAAGAGTTTAAAAATCTTCTAATAGACACTAAAAAATTTTGATAATAAATTATAAAAGTTAACTTTTATAGCACATGTGAGTTACGTTTAATAAAATTGTAATACATATCACGATACGAAAATAACGTATCGTCGTGAAATTATTACGCGCTTACGTAATTATTTATATATATTTTGTTCCATATTTTATTATAACACATTTTATCAATTATAAGACAAAAAATACATATAACGTCAACAATTAATAAGCTTTTCACTGCGTATTTTTTAATTATCTTATCTCAATCTTTTTGTGATGCCTTTTTTCGCTTCTTAAGTTAAACATGTTTTTATTTTTGATATTAATATATATATAAATAAATATTTAATTTTTTTGCGTAATGTTTAATCTGATTTTCAACAATATTTTCAACAATACAGTTAATTTTACGTCCGAAACGATCATACGAGCTCAAGGATGGGAGCGTCATTGAGTTCGGAAAAGTGCGTGCGATTTATCACACATATCAAGCGGAAGACACGATGATACCCGAAACACCTGCACCATCGCGAAAAAAAGCGCCAGACACTATTATTCCGAACACACCGGATTCGTCTATCGTAAGTATTACATTATTATACTGCGTACGCAGAGAAAATGCGCGAAATTCGTATACCGTAACGTGTTTATTTCGACATTTACGCAGAACACGTCATCCGGCACCGACGGATCCATTATTTTCGGGACTCAAAGAGACGAGGAAAACAGCGTCTTTCGAAAACCGTTGTTGCCCCAACATCAATCCACGAATATCGGTAAAAAGAATTTATCTTGCGGCTCGTCTCTTAGCGATAATGAGAGCGACAATGTGTCAAGTCTCGCGTTGCTCGTATCAGAATCTGATACGAGCGAAAATCGAGATAATAGCATTTTTAATGTAGAAACGCAAAGCTTCGAAGAAATACGCAAGAAATCGGCATCCATTCACGATGTAGAGACGCAAAGATTTTCCACAGACGATTTTCTCAAGTCAAATGTTGATGCTAGCAAGAAATCGGTAAGACCAACTGTTGAAGATAAAATAGATGAAGGTCGTGCTACCGATATTTGCGACTTAGAAACGCAAAAGTATTACGCAAATAATATCAGCGAACTGGAAACTCAGATAGACGGAACTAATGTTCAAACTGCAAAGAATTTTATCACTAATATTCACTCGGAAACGCAAGTCGTTAAAAAAGATAACAATTTGACTAGTAAGAATAAAAATTGCGATAAAAGTCCACAACAGGTCGAGCGCGATATTTCTGACTTGGATACGCAAAACTTTAGCAATAACGCAAACGATATATCCGACATGGAAACTCAAGTTGCGTGGACTAGCAGTAAAAATTTGAACCGCGATATATCTAACATGGAGACTCAACTTGAATCGGATGGCACTACGAAAGAGACCAGCAGTGATCGAGCTAATGAAGACAAAGATAAAGACAACACAGAAGACGCTGTTAATAGCGCGAGTAATCGCGATAAAGTCACGGGATCCGCGTCGAAATCCAGATCCTGTAGCCCGGCATCTTTGAACTTGTCCTCGCCAGGAATTGATGAGGATCGTCTTTCCTCGCGTTTAAATCAGAGCGGCGATTTGCTCGAGTCGACAGAACTGTTGGAGTTCTTCAACGAGGGCATCGAGAATCAAGTAGAAGCGCAAACGTCCACACCGAAACCGAAAACGTCGTCGGAAAGAAATAATAACGTCGAGAGTGCGTTAAACGCGTCCGACAACGAAGATCACAGCGACGATGATAACATTTTTGAGGCTCCCACTCAACTCATCAAGACCGCAGCTTTATCCGGCAACAATTTGAAGAACGATGAGATAGATGATTCGGAGAAGAAATGTGAAAAACCTCAATCAAAGCAAACCGCTGACGACTCAGACGAAACAGACGCGGAGGAGGAACTTGAAGAGCTCTCGAGAAATAGTAAAAACGATCCGAGCACTAGCGTCGAGTCTGTAGATGTGTACGATTTGCTCACGCAAAAAGTAAACGATAGGATTAAGAACTCGGAAATTTTATCATCCGAAGTTTCCCACGAACTTGCGAATCTCAAAGATACGTCGTCGAAAAATAATCAAAACGTCGTAGACGATGCAACATCCATGCAAATTATCAATCCGAACGTCGGTCAAATCGACGATCGTCGTACACCGGGAGATCTTGATCGCGAAAATGAAGAGTACGAAATGGCGCTCACTCAAGAGATCGGCGAGATTGAAGAGCAAACAAATCCCGAGCGCGAAAAAACCGATAAGTCCGCCGAAGTAAATCTAAACGACACTCTTGAACGAAATCTCAACGAAATGTTCGATAATGTAATCAACGACGACATAAACGAGCCGCAGATGATGTCCACTCAAATTTTGGAAGATATTTTGGAATCGTCGTGCGATAACGATTTGTCCGCCGATAAATCCAAAGTCGGTAACGAAGCTCCTATAGAAAACGCGTCACAGATTGGAACGAAAAACAGTCGAGAATTACGCGATCGATCTTCGCGCAACTTACCCAGTATCGAAGCGAAGACTGACAATGTGAATAACGAACACAACGATTCGCAAGATATTTATTTTTCTAATATTACCACAAGACGGAAGAGAAATATTATAAGAGATACACAAGAGTTTGAAGCTCCTGCGGAAGGCATAACTTCCTCGCAGGTGTCGAAAGCAAACGATGATAAGAAATTCGAGAATTCGAAATCTAAGAAGGAAAAACAAGGTTCGCAGAAAAATAAGAACGATGCGACAGTCAAACCTTCAAACGACGATGATGCAAGTAAAAGCAAGGATGGCGGGAGAAATCTTCGAAAATTAAGCTTGACGCGAAAAAGAGGCGAAGTCGCGTCGGAAGAGAACAAAAAAGCGTTGGAAAAGAGTTCTGGCAAAGCCGAAGTCGATAACGCAGAGAAGAGCTCGCCGAGCGAATTCATCGTTCGTCCATCTTGCCCATCGGAGGATGGACGACGTGTGCGAACGTTGAATGAATTGAATGAGAGTGACGACGACATTCTAACTCGTTTACCGGCCGTTAGTATATCGGGGACACTCTCAAATCCACCGAGTCCTTCCGCGTCATCGACGTCGACTGTGCGCAGTTTGCAAACCATCAAACAAGCCGCCGCAAAGAGCAGAAAACGCAATGCGAATAAAGGCGTAACGACAAAAATGAGCCAACGTGCTCAAGATTCTGAGAAAGACGAGAAAAACCGAGCGAAGAATAAATCGCCAGTTCTGCTCAACGACGATCATCCGTCAAGTTCGTCAGATAGCGAATCGAGTTACAAGCGATTTAAGCAAATGGCGGACAGAATGTTCAATACTCTGAAACGTAAACAAAACGTACGAGCCAAAAAGACCGAGAAAAAAGATACGTGTTCTTCGCCCAGTGCGTCGAAAACTCTGGAACAAAAGACCGAAAGTGAATCAGGAAGTCCCTCTCTGAATAGTTCAAGAGCTACGCGACGCACCAGCAAACGTAATGATCAGAACTCGTGTGGTTCGCAAGAAGATGTTGAGAGCGCGGTCAATAAACCTGCGAAATCAAAGTCCGTTGCTGCCAACAGAAAGAGAATTCTGAATGAAAAAGAAGAAAGCCCAGAACAGAGTGAATCAAAAAAACATAAAGCGGAAAACAGTCCGGTTCTTACGCGTCGAACGAGTAAAACAATCGTCGACGAACAATCTTCAAATATTGTCACTAAGACCAACTCGCACGAACGTACCTCGGTAATCGCGAGTAATAAATCTTCCAGAACCATTAAAGGAGCGTCTAAAGTGTTGGAAAATAGCGAAAAGCCTGTTTCGAATTCAAAATTGAACGAAAGCGTCGATTCCGGAAAATCTAACGTTAGACAAACCAGAAGCAAATTTCCAAGTATTGTTATTAAAACTAATGCCAAACTTGAAAATCTTTCAGCGATCGAGAATACAAATCCTTCTAAACCCAATAAGACGCGTAAAGCTTCATCGAGAAACAATCAAAATGTCTCTTCGAGTTCAGAAATAAATGAAAATGTCGATTCCAAAAAAGCTAACGTTAAACAGAGCAAACGTAATGCTAAAGGCAGTCGTGTCGCGATACATGATGTAACTGAGAATGAAGAAAATAACACGAGCAAGCAAGTCCAGGCGAAAGAAGAGGAAGCGATGGCTAAACAGCAGGATAAAATTCTTAAAATTAAGCTTACCCCCATAAGACCTACCCTCTTAGGACGCGAATCGCAAGAAGTGGAAGTAATCATGAATAGAGATCAGGGTAACGTGCAAGACGAGCATTTGTTGATTAGAGAACAAAGTAACGCGAAAATATTTTCAAAAGCTTTAAGAACCAGAAACAGTAAACGGTCTAACACAGACAGCGAAGTAACTTCAATTTCCGAGAGTAGCGGCGTGTCATCCGATATCGACTCTGACAAAGTACAATTCGATACCTCTGCGCCAAAAGCAAAACGCGGAAGAATGACTAGAAGTTCGGTCTCTTCGCAGTCGACAGTACAAATTCCGGTGAAAGACGAAACATTCAAGAGGCCTACTCGTGTCAATAAAAAGTCCACAAATTTGGTTCTTGATTCGTCCTCGGAAAGCTCGATCGTCGGAGACTACCAGGACGGTTCCGAAAGTGACTCTTCGTCGAGTTCTAGACTTTCGAGATCAAGGGCAGTGGGCGCTAAGAGAAAAGTCGAGGTAAAACAAAATACGCCCAAGGCGGCTAACGTACGTACGTCTTCAAGAATGAACGCAAGCGTGGAAGTTCCGTCTGTTCCTTCAACGCCGTCTAGAATGCGAAGAAGTGCGTCCGTTCTCAGTAATTCCTCGCCAATCTCAGCAAAGCACAGAATTTTATTCACGGGCATAGCGGAAGATTACAGCAAGCTCGTTAAAACATTGGGTGAGTATGCAATACAAACTCGGATAGATTTCAACAAATTCGCAATTTATTTATTGATAATAGTTTATTTATTGATAATTTTGTTTTTTAGGTGGAACTAAAGTGGAAGAACCGGCGAAGTGCACCGTTTTGGTCACCGACAAAGTTCGCAGGACGTACAAGTTCTTGTGCGCGCTGGCGATGGGCATACCGATAGTGGCGATCGATTGGTTGAGAGATAGCGAACCGGCTGCGCGATTTTTAGATTGGGAGAATTACATATTGAAGGATCCCGCCGCCGAAGCCAAGTTCAGCTTCAGATTGAGGAAGAGTCTCGATAAAGCCAAAGAGAAGAAGTTACTCGACGGCTACACTGTCGTGGTAACACCGAACGTCGCGCCACCTCCTATAGAAGAATTGAAAAGCAAGTTGAAGCACTTTTCTTTGTGTCTTCGTATAAAATTCTTGTCTGATGAAAGATGTATTCTGTTTTCAGATATGGTGGCGTCCTGCGGTGGAAAAGTTCTGTCGCGTCCGCCGACTAAATGGCCTGAAAAAGCGGTGGTGATTTCGCGCGAAGAAGACTTGACAAATGCGAGAAAATTTATCGCGAAAGCACCGAAAACTATAACTGTACAATCCACTGAATTTATTCTGACCGGTATTTTAAGGCAGGAAGTGGATTTTGATAAGTATAAGTTACTCTGAGATCTTTCAATGAGAATGCTTCTCAGTAATTCTCCTTCAGGTAAATGGTAATTTATTATTAACAGCGTTAATATTTTGAGAAATCACTTGTATTTTTGGCCATTTTTTTTGTCCGTATTAGCAAAGTACAAAGACTAGATTTATATTAACGTATTTGATATTATAGCAATATTTATTATAAGTGTATTAAATAACAATTTGTTGCAATGTAAGTTTAAATCTTTTTTACACTTACTAAATCTTTTAACATAACAAAAGTTGTTTAATTCATTAACTACATCTCGATTAAGTGTAATTTTAATGATATTAATTTGTGATATTGCAAGTTTTATCCACGTTGCACGCGAAAAGGATGAAAGCAGTCAAAATATTTCGAAGTTTAAACAAAATATTTTTAAACAAAATATTGTTTATATTACAATATTATCTGAAAATGACATTCTATATATATTACTGTCGTTTTACATTAATAGCAAGCATTTATGCAAAGCATAAGTTGCAAGTTTCGCAAAATTGACAATCGATTTGCTCTCTGATTTGACCAATACGATCAATCAATTCCACGAGACCTGCGACTTGCGTTTGCTCCTTTAAATACGACCAGTTCTTTCCGAATTTTCTTACATTTATAATAAAATATTGAAATACTTTATTATGTACAGATATAAGAAAATTCGAAAAACACAATTATCATTGCTTGATTTAATATATATAAAATTGCCAATATAGGATTTAATTCTGTACATTTTTAATATAGTTTTAACATAGTTTTAAGGCTATATTTCCTATTTTACTCTCCCGGTGTGTTGCCATAACTTTTATAATTTGCATGCAAAGGTGTTTTAATCGATATCATTATATGTAAAATACGTACACGAGAGTAAAATAATGTCAAATATTGTAATAATGTTCTATCTCTCGATGTTATGTATTTTTTATTATTTTTATTTGTGTATGCTTTAATAAAAAATTAAAAACGCGTAATATAATAAAAACAACTTGGTCGTCATAAATGATGAAGCATAACGGATGTGAAATGAATGAAAATAACCCGTTACACAAAAGTATAATAACTTTTGCAATATTTCATTGACTTACTATTGATGGCAGATATTTATCAATTTGAATAAATTCTTTTCTTTTTTTTTTTTTAATAAAAATAACTAAAAAATTTTCGCGATCATTCATCTACATTGTTGCATCTTTTTTTCTGATTGTTGAATGATCGAACAACCGTTGCGTCAAATGAGTTACCTTAAAAATGTCACACACAAAAATAAATTATTTCCTTAAATCATTTTACAATAAACAAAAAACATCTGCAAGAGAAGTTTGGGGATTTATCGATTGAAACGTTACTTGTGCATAAACAATCTTCAGTATATTTGTCTACATCTTGTGAAATACAGATAATAAACAAAAGCACATTTTTTTTTTCTTTCGTTAACTAGAAATCTTTATTTCACAGTTCTGCGTGTTTTCAACATCATCATATAATGATTCGGAAATGTTTATATAATAATATTGTATTTGTTATCCTCTTTCATATTTAAAAAGCTTGAGAAGTGTATCTTGCAATTCTGTTGATACTTCATGACGTTATTACAAAGGTAAGAGACGTATATGTGTTCTTGATTGAATAGTATCTAAATCTCAAGCTGAATTGAATCGGATCAACAGTTTTCTCTTCACACGTGTATTTTTCACATTATGATGATGTATCGCGAGACAATTGTTATTCTTTACGCGAATAAACGACAGCCAAGATTTGCCCTTAACGTTCACTCAATCGTTCAATTCTTTTTCAAATTTTCTTTCCAAGTTAAAGATTGTAAGACATTCCAAGAGCGAGACGTAACAGATAGCCAGGAAATAAAGTATCAAAACTAACTGCTACTGCCTCGCACAAGAAGTTTTACTCGCTAAAGGAAGAAAATCAAAAATCGCATCTGGACCTTCAAATTGTTTAGACGGAGAAAAGTCAACAGCCCGTCTTCGCAAACAAATCGCAAAATTAGGCCCGAAAAGACGTCCAAGTGGCCGAAGTTTTTTTGCGCAGAATCGTAGCGTGGTGAGTATGTTCGATTATTCTTTATTTCAGTAACAATCGCTCGTATACAACGTACATATGTGCGCAAAAACACACGCGCGAAAAGAAGTTCCGCATATAACGATTTTACGTATAGACTACAAAGTTCTATAATAATCGTACGCCAAGTAGAAAAAAAACCTTAATAAAAATCATAGCTTAAGTCAGGTAAACTAAAGAATACCTCACGCAAAAAATCAAAATAATTATCACGCAAGAATCAAAGTAATCGTATCGATATATATCATTCTTAATAAACAAAAAAAAAAACGTCACGCAAACTTCAGATTCACACGAAGTAAGCAATGGTCGAAGTATATGTATGAATGTACGTCACTTTGTACTCTTACCCAGCAAACAATTTCTGACTGCGCAGACCTGGCAACAGAAACTGTGTGCAGAAAATGCTACAATACGGAAAAACATGCTTTGTGTGCTGCCAAAGCTGTTGACACACAGACACAAAAAAACCCAACGTGGTCACCAAAACTCACCAAAACCATATCCTACTGAGGACACAGATGGATGTGGATTTGGTGTGGGGGTTGGCGACAAAATCGCGACATCTGACAGCCAAATTGTTTGCTGGGTATAAATGAATAACGTGATTCGTGCATATTTTATCGTAAATGAAAATAATGATTAGGCACGATTATAAAATTATCGTGCCGCGTTAAATGAGAACCTACGACTAAATGCATCTTCGACAATCAAGTGGCATACATATAATTTTTTTTTTTTTTTATTTTTTATTTTTTTGTTATTCAGGTCGTCCTAGAAGCGGAAGGTAAAGTCTTGTGAGATGAGATCCAACTTGACAGCGCCCGCCGCGAAGATAGGAGCGTGCAATCTGAAAACGAAACAATTGGAATGTGTTGAAACAAAGCAAGTGCGAGGAAAACGAAAGGTACGCGTTCCCTCGAAGTTTCCCGAAATAATCATATTACATGTTATGAGCGACATAAATTATACTAATATTATACATTACGTAACTCGAGTGTTGCAGATAGAAAAAAAATATGCAAAAATAAAAATAAATTATATACGATTGTGTGAATCATCGAGCGAGAGATAGCCGGTGCCGATAACGAAAAATGAGACGCAATACTCCGATGTGAGTGTGTATACGTGCGCCTTTCGCGGCCGATAATTTACATTGAAAAGCAAGATGGATAGCAGGTAACGAAGTCCGGTTGAATCAGAAATTGTCCAGAGAGGAAGACAAAGATTAAACGTAATTGACTAGAAGCAAAATTTCGAATTCTCATAATTTATACAAAAATGTTCGGGAATAAATTAAAGATGTTCTTGCTCGCGGAACGGATTCGAAGGAATGACGTCATTTCGCCGAGGAACAAAAAAAAATACGTTCTCAAGAGACAAAAAAAACGGCCCGAAGACGTTTATATCGCGCAGTAAGACGTGCGTGCATATCTCAGTCTCACCTCAACGGATTACGCCTTGCTCTTGCTGGGTTGCCGTTTGTTATGCTCGGTGTTCATCAGCTTGGTGAGAATCTTTCTAGAATGGCCGCTCGGGTCGAAGTGATTGGTATGGGCGACCGCTTCCCGCTTGCTTCTCTGCTTACCGCCGTGCGCGGTGAAGATGTGCTTGTCGTAGTCGTAGTTGAAGTGCTCGTACTCGTCAAAGTGCGCCTCAGACATTGCTCACCGGAAATCGGTTTCTCGCTCGCAAAAAAAAGATGCAGTCGCTGGGCGAAACAATAAAGTGCGCAGGGAACGTTCGTTCGAGAACAACTCTCTCACCAGCAGTTTGGCTCAATACTGAAGCCGCGTCCGACCGCTTCGGGTTTTATATGCGTCTCCGGAGTCTCGATGGCCGCGCACCCGTCGCTGTTGTGACGCCCAGTGCCGGCTGCGAGGTCGATCTTCCCCTCGTTGACGCCGCGTGTTTACGAGAATACGTGTTTACCAACACGTTTCTCGTAGAAGTTTTGACTCCGATTGAATTTAAACGTCTAATTTAATGTGAAAAGTCCGACCCATTGCGTAACTTTGCACAATTGCGCAACAGACGCAGCGACATATCTGCATACCGAGTTATCAATGCCGCTTGCGACGATAACGTATATCGGCAACGATTTCTTCTTCGCAAAGTTGTGCAACTTGCTCGTCTTATGTTGACCAATTTGTTGCATAATTTTACAAAAAAGTTCGCAATTTCTTTTTTCTCATTTCATTAGTGTGTGCGCTTGAGACAAAATTTGAATGTAATTAAACGAAATGCGCGTAGCAACAGGTGAGAATATCGTCTTTTTGATGAGACATCAATATCTGTAAACTGTGTACTCAGCTGTTTTTTGTGAAAGAAAAAAAAACTGCGGTTGTTTACTTAATTAGTGTCCAATTCGAAGCGCTTATTTTCGAGGCGTAATTAGACACTGATTTGAAACTGACGGTTTTCCGACGCACGCATAATTTTGCACGCACGGTGAACGGTCCGATACGACCAAGAATATCTTCATACGCAGGTCGCATCCAATGGCCATCACTCACGTGGCCAATCTATACGTCGAGTGAATGCACGCGACCCAGAAATTTCCAGACATTTTGCGTCGTACATAAGTCCGCAGACTATGTTTAGGTGCATTTTCTTTTTCTACATACAAGATACGTATGTACGTAGCGCCGGTAATAATAGTATCACGGTGAAATAAATTCGATCTGAGCTCCGTACTTATGTACGAACCGTTCATTAAAAAACTCGCATTTTGGGTCAAAATTAAAAAAAAATATTATTGAATAAGACGGAATTGCAATATAGGTATCACGATTATTGGAATAAATTTACAAGCGAACAAAAACCATCAAATTTGAAGTGACTGCGCGTATTTTTTTCAGGTTCAACATTCGTATCGTTGATGACAGCAGATGTCAATGTCGATCCATAAAGAAGCGTACAACGATTTACAATTCGCCTTGTAAAAAATACTTTGTGAAGCGACGTAAAACGTCTCGACGGAAGCAGAGGATGAAACTTTAATTAAGGTAAAACAAATATATACATATATTTGTTTCTTTATATAAAGGCAGAAGTTTAATGAAAGTCAACGCTGTGTTGCCAGTGAGTAAAATAATTCAATTTATTCGAAAATGTGTAACACACACGTTCCGACTCGAGTGTACAAACACGATCTGTCTTGATGAAATACTTTGTTGTCGCATTCGCATCGGTGTCGTGCGCAGGAGCGAAATATAGATATCAGCGCGCGCTGAGGTGCCGCGAGGGGAAAGTTTGCTATCAGCGAGTTGCTTGTTTTTACGTCGTGGGATATGCTGATCTCGACGCGCAAAACTATCGGAGCGTAAACGACGTCTAGCTGTAAAACATCGAAACAAAATTTCCAGATTAAAGAGGGTCCCGCGTCATGTTTCTCGGCGAATCGCGTGATAGCAACGGCAAGCCCGGTAACTTTTTGCTCTTCTTTCGTCATGCAATTTCTATCTTGACGAAAAAAATGCCAGGTTTTTATCGCTGAGTTAATAATAGAACATTGAGTCGAGATATAACAAACAAGAAAACAGGAGTAAATATTTTCTTGATATCGCGTACTACAATATTGCTATTTATAGAACTAATATATAACATGAAACCTTTGTACAATATAATTCGCAAAAGTACCATGTAGCAAAATAATAAGCGAACAAACGCACGTATGATGTTTGTTCAAGCTGATACCTTGTCGGTACTGATGATAACGCGAAACAATATTTTGATAAACAAGTGTAAAAATTTTTTATCACACAAGGTCTTACGTAATGACTCATTGTTATGCTTCGATTGTTATTCACAGACAAAAGCGTCTAAATTTTACATTATTTGTGTTCGAGATAATCGAACGCGGGGCAGTTTGATTTTTCAGATTCAAGTGTACATTGATAAAATACGCGAAATACATGCGCAAGATAAGAGGAGACAACGTTTAATTATAACCAGAGAAATGTTTTATCTTTGCGCGAACCAAGTGTCAGACAAAGTCCGGTCGCGATATCTTCTCTCTCTTTCTTCTCTCTTACAGAAACTACGATCAAACAACTTCGAAAGATGATTCGAAAGGACATCTGACGCGGATGCGAAATGTATACCGTTAATCGATCTGATCCTGATAGAACGTTCACATCTAATTGGCTCCGATCTATTCTCAAATTGAAGATCTAGTCGAGAGCGGAGTCGATAATCTTCATGGACCGCTTCGAAAACAGGTTTCCTCGCTGAGCAAAAGCACCGGAAGAGAATAGTTACTACAAACGCTTTATATATTTGTTCAGGACGACACCTCAAAACGTCGCTCCGATGCAAAAACCGACGCTGAAGAAGGAGAACTGTGCGGTGATGGAAGAACGCAGAAAGAAATGAGAGCTTTCTCATAACTCTAATAATCGTACGTCACATTAAAACATTTTAACGTTTAAATAATTATTTATTATATAAAAGTACATTACATAAATGTTATCCTATAATAAAAAATACAATTGTTTTATTATACGATAAAATTATCGAAGAAAGTAATTTGAAACATTTTGTGCCAACTGTAAACTATAAGTTCGGAATCGTGTAAGAACCAAAGCGAAGACATTTGATGTGTAACATAGCGCAATTTAAAGTAGGAAGTAAATCAATTACACCATTTATAACGACCTCGAGATTTTACATTTATTTTAAAAATGCGCTACGAGGTTGAAGTGTTCAATAAGCGTCACGTGTGCGGGACACGCTTCATGCTAAGAATATTGATCGTGCGAATCAACGTAGCATTCGAGTAAAATATCACTAAGTAAAATTCGTTGACGTTATTGTATAAACGTACTATAAATGTTCGCTTGTTTATTTACATGTCTCTTACATAAAAATTCATAGGAAGATAAATTTGAGAAGATACGGATCAAAGAAATGCGATCCGCAATAACCACATGAATGATACTATAAATACCGTGAATTAACTATTGCTGAACGCAATAACAAAATTTGTGGTCGTACTGATACAATATCATAATAATCGCAAAAAAATTATAATTTGCATTATAGTATGGAAGTTTAGAAAAAGTTTCAGTCTTTAAAGAGAATGACTAGTTTTGACTAAACTAGTAAACACTTCAAATTGTCAATTCAATCGATTCCGGAGACATCGCCGCCTTTGCGATAATCAGCGTTCGCGAAAATCGTGAAATTGTTGTAAAGTATCACGCAAAGTATGCTACCGCGATCTCGGTAACGTAGGGTGGCGTGTCCCAGACGTTTCAGGCCGTCGATCACTTGTTTTGGAACGCCATACTCGTAAGTCACTTCCGACGGAAACAATTGATGATGTATTCTCGGCGCGTCCACCGCCTCCTTCACGGTTTGGTCCATCCAAAGGATCTTTGCAGTCGCCTGAAAAAAATAAGTTTTGTTGACAAAACAACGTCAATGAAATTTTTTTCAACTGTTTCAATGTAAACTCTTACGAACTTGAGACACTGCGGTTGTAATTTTTGTGCCACCAGCGGCACCAACAACCATCTTGACGTCGCCGTGACGATCGACGAAAACGGACGGCACCATCGAGGACAGCGGTTGCTTCTTAGGCGCGATGTAATTGTTGACACTGGGTCTTATACCGAAATAATTGATTTTCGACGGAATACTGAAATCGTCCATAGCGTTGTTCAGCAAAATACCGGTTCTTCTGCTGACTATTCCGCTCCCGTAGCTGCGAGATAAACGAAAAGTAGTCGAGCGACAGTCTTTGCGACACACCGGCTAATAATTTTTAGAAAGATTCTTTGCGTAAGATAAAACAATTATCTGATAACTTACTAAAAATTAATGGTGCTGGTCACTGACACGGCGTCGCCATTCGGAGCCAGTATCGATATGTGAGCAGTACCGTGATCCTCGGCACCGGCGTAGATGGAAGAGCCGTAGTGTCGCGCGTCCTTCCACGTGTGCTCGTCGCTTATCTTCTTTCGTATTTCGCGTGCGAAGCTTTTCGAAGTCAGATTTTTAAGTATCTTTAAAAAATCAAAGATACAACGTCGTTATTAGATCGAGCAGATTGATGAAGACTCGAGAGCGACAGAAATTTAGTTTTTCTATCAATTTTTCAATACACGTAATATGTACTCTACGTATTGTATATTTACTTCAGTCATATTAACAAAATCTGGGTCGCCCAGATTCGCCCTAAATGCGTACGCGTGTTTGAACGTCTCTATCATTCTGTGATACGTAAGAATCGTCGCGTTAAAATCGGCCACACTGTCCGGCGTGAAGCCGTATTCGTCGAAGACGTTGAGGATAAACGTGAGAAGAGCACCGCTGCTGGGTAGACCCGTGGTGAACAGTTGCGTGCCGTCCGAGAGGTTCGCCTGAATCGGTTCGTTCCACGAAACTCTGAATAAAAAAGAAAAGTGGAACAATGGAAAAAAAACAAAACAAAAGAACAATATTATTATTTGTAGCGCTCTGCGGCAAATACAATCTTCCGATTACTTGTATTCGTTGAGGTCCTGCATCGTTATGATGCCTCCGAGTTCCTTCAGATCGTCCACGAGAAGCTGTCCAATCGTGCCGTTGTAAAATTCCGTCGCGTTCTCAGCGATAATTCGCATGGTTTTGCAAAGCACGAGAGGTTTGATTATGGATCCCGGCTTCCTGAATTCGTTGGTCGCAGGATCGACAAATAATTCCCTGAAAAAAAAGTGAAGTAACAAGTATTTTTTATGGAGCAATGTGCTGTATCTTTTTTTTAGATAAATATTTTATAAGTTATGATTGTACAATATGTTAAACTACTTTACTTCAACTGCACGTATTTACCTTAGAGTTGGGTCGTTATAAATGCTTTTCTTATTGTACATAAGGCCATCGTATTGTACTAATGTCAACTCGTAGCCCTTTTCGCAGAGCTCGATACTCGGATTGAACAACTCCGCCCATGGTAAGACGCCGAATTTTTGATGGGCTTCCCAATAACCGGCCAGTTCGCCGGGAACGGCGACCGACAATGCGCCTATAAAAGTATGTAGGAATTTATTCTATATATTTATAAAGATAATAATAATGTTACCATTTTTTTCTGTTTTGTTAGAAAAGCTACTTTAAACGTTTTGTTTCAAACTTGTATTTGTTTTTTCAAATATAAGCGCGTCTACGTCATTTGCTTGCCCCACGTTGAATAAGTTCCACTTGTCGTTCGCAACGTTACCAATCTTTGCTTAATTTTTGATGAAAACAAGGATGAAATGGGTGCGTTCAGACAACTCAACGGTTGAGAGATCATCACTTATGATAGGACTATTCTTCAAAATCTGCTGCGGTTCCAAAAGTATGATCCACTCAGAAGTGATTATCTCTCAACCGTTGAGTGTTCTAGAAACGCACCCAATGATTCCACGAGCGTTGCAAACGGCAAGTGGAACTTACCCGTGATTAGTCTCCTCCCCCTTCGTTCGCGCGACACCTCGAGACCAGACGGCCGTCCCGCTCTCGGTCTTTCGTGCAATTTTATTTTCCGAGACGAGATTTGTAATTGCAAACAAGTTCCGGGAGTGTTTAAATACAATATGGAGTGATCTGTCGCGAACTGTTGTTGATCGGCATTCGCGATCGCGATTAACAGCCTAACACGTGAGTATCGACTCGTCAACTTTCGCCTCACCGGAGTTGACTTAGAAAGGCGTGAATTTACCCACAAGCGCGCGAAGTTGTCGCAAGACCGTTCAGATTGTCGCAGGTCGTGGTTGTTATATGGCGCGCGTAACCGTACGTTGTACAGTGTCTTTCGTGCGTGTATAATTTTCGCGTCACTCACATCTTAAACGATGTCGGATTATCGGGAGTGCCGTGATAAAGATGTAGTTTTGATTAATTATCGGGCGTGAGTGTAATTAACAGTGAGTGTAACCTGTTGATTGTGTTATACGTGCAAACAAGTGGATGGGTCAATAATGGAGTCGATCGCGGATAAAACAGGTTGTTAAAATTGTTGATGTCATCTCTCCCGAATTGGTGAGTCTATGTTACGTTAAATAATATCATATTATTTTATCAAGTTTAATCGAAATTTACCAAGCGAAGACACATTCGCGGGTTTTCCGTGAAACATGGTGGCGTTCGCCGCCAATGGTGCTCGATCTCTCGCGTTGAGAACGAGTGCCCGGCGCGTGGATCTTTCGTAGATTGTCATCATAAATCCACCCCCTAATCCCAAACTTTGCATGTTGACAAGACCGTTGCAAATCAGCGCCGCCAATGCGGCGTCCACCGCTGATCCGTTCCGTTCTAAAATTGACCTAAAAAATTCCAGTTTTTTTTTAAAAAAAACCATCGATTTCAATAAGTCCATAAGTAACTTTCCCAACGCGATTTACAATCTCGTTTTTCAAATCTCATTCGAGACTTCGCGCGATTTACCCACGTACTTGCCAATAACGGCGCATGGCACACCATCTGCGCAAACGGCGCCACGTTTGAAAGTTCTCAATTCGCTCCACGACGGCGGCTGCGTCTCCACCGGATCAGGAGGTATCAGATTTTTATTTTTCTGCGTATGCATCGCTGTGTTCCGGTGGTAAGACAGAACAGATACGATTATCGTGAACAAAAGTAGTATCGTCATTATCGTACCAATTATCACCATCCCCGCTCGGTACGCTCTGTTAGTTATTCTTTTAACCTCTTCGTGCGACAAACTGTAAAATATAAAATCTTGTTGTCAGCCGAAAAAGAAAAACATTATCGATTCGTGTAATGAAATTAATGCGATCGCTACAAAGTAGTGACCATGATAGAATTCATACAGCACCCCGAATTTATGTAGATGTTATGTGATTGATAAGTATCTGAAACGACGCATAGATAGTCGACAATAATAGTGCTGTTGCTCAAACATTGCAATAATGATTCGGTGTTTGACATTTGTTGTTTTGAAGGATAAAACTTCAAGAACGTGTCAGGATAATATCATTAACTCTAATTTTGTAAACGTTGTTTTTTTTTTTTTTTTTTTATAGGTAATCTTGTAAACCTTGACATTTATGTCCGACGCGAATTTTTATTATTTACGTAAAAAATCCGTTAAAATTTATAGAGTTTTATTCACGATTATAAATTAAAGAAATGACATTTGTTTTGATAGTTTTTTTAAGGTTTATTTATTTTTTTTTTAATGTACCGAAAAATGTATACGGTCAAAGACGTTTTAAAGAATTGATTCTAACACATGTCAAATAAATAACGATTATATACATGTAAAATCGTTATTTTTTTATTTCAAAAAGTTTTTCTTGTCAAAATTATGTACAAAAATAAATTTTTAATTTCTCGCTGAGATCTTCGCTAAAGTAAACATTTCTTTCTCGCGATCAAAAAAAAGTTCAGACCTTTTTCGAAGTGCGTACTATGACATTTTTACTTAGGGGAAAGAAAAACTTAGGAAAAATTAAGGAATTTTTTACGTTGTAAAACAAAAAAGAAGTGGAAAAAAAAAAATAAAAAGGAAGACAATGTTGTAACTTGCTCTGGAAATCCAATCGTTTCCTGTGAACGTAAGACGTTCGTGTCCAAGCATGACTTTTATCGCTTGATATTCGGCAACACAATGTCGCTGGCATTGTGTTCTCTTTTACCGTCGATTCTCCTCTACTATAACTTTTTTTAGGAAAAGGGAGAATTTTCATTAAGTAGAAGTAGAAATTTCCACCAAGTAGTTGTTAAGATATCTCATCTTCAAAAATTGCTCGGACATTTAACGTCCAAAGTTTACGTGATTAACATTAATGTTATTACTGTCGCTATCTATGCGTTGCTTGAGATATTTATCAATCCACTCGTATAAATAGATATATATTGCGCGCGAGCGTCGAAAACATACGCATCCGTAACATGTCGGAGTGAACGTACGACGGAATGGGAGTCTGATGCAATAAGTTAGCGCCTTCAACTCTCAATAATCAACTACCGACTGTTAGTCAGTTGTCAGACATTCGTTGCAAAGGACTATATTCTTCAATATTACATCCAACCGTTCAGATCGAAGACATCAAAAGAGTTTTTAAACGGTAAGCGAAAGTAATATAATCACAATCTTGATTGTTGATAGGTTAAAAATGCTGAACTGTAATTGATCCCTTTTTTCGAGTCTTATTGCTTAAAGATTTTTATGTTCTAATTCTCTCACACTTATCATGAGTTTTTTTTTATTTGACAAACAAGAGTCGCGCATCTCGCAACAATACATTAAAAATCTTTTCTCTTAGTGTTACATACAACGTATCAACTGAGAACGTTAAACTCGAAATTGAAATGAACAACCTAGATTATATTATAAGCTCAACAATTGAGATGGTTGTATTCTAAGTGACTGTTCTACCGATAGAGCAGTTTCCTCACACACGAGAAGACAAATTGATACATAATGTGCTGCAATTCACAACTTTATTATTTATCAACGTTTCTGCTGCAAAAATCTGCAATGACGCAATGTCTCTCTCCAATGCGTAATAATCGCTTCCTAAAATGTCAGTAATAACATCCGAAATATCTACTTGAATTCAAATACTTGATCGTACGTGTCAATAAAATTATGGAATTAAGATTAATTATCTTATTTGTCAAATTTCGCGCTGACATCTGCGTTGACTTTTTGGCCGTTTTAATCAGAATGTACGGAAAAAAACATTTGCTAGAATAGCAAGGAATTAGTCATTATGTGACCAGATTTTTGTTTTGTTGATAAAACAAAAAATGCAGCAGACTCAACAAATTTTTCCTGCTTACCATATAATAGCAACCCTTTTTTTCCGTGATCGTTTTATTGTTTATCATTGACCTTTAAACTACATTTATTAAAATAAATAAATACGAAATTATCTACGTTAATGATAAACAATTCAAATCGAACAACGCGCTTACTAATCGCTCGCTTCTGTTGAACGCGACTTTTGAATTTTAGATCTGAGTTCTCGATTTGCTCTTTTTTTTATTTTTTAACAGCGGAATATTTTAATCCTGTGACAGTTGACAATAATAAGTAAGAGGTAGATAATTTTGCTTGATAACAAAAAAAAAAAAAACAAACTGAGATTGAACGATGACGTGCTTGAATAAAGTAGACTTTGTCTTTGGCAATGTACTTGTTTTTGTTGCTTGCGTATGTACTTTTTTGTTGTTTGTTTATCTACGATTTTCTCAAGAGATAATTAATACTCGCGAGAGTGAGATAATACTTAGTGATATATTTTATAACGAGTGTCGTGTTCGACGGCATGTGCGTGTGTGCGTGTCCCACACTCACTTGGTTATTTTAAACCTCTCGAAAACTCGTTTCGACCTGCCGCGCGAACCGAGGAGCCAAGTAGTTCCGACGTCATCCGTATCGGGAAACTGACCAGCCTCGTGACTAATGAATTGGCGCGCATCGTCGGCACTGGTGTACACGGAACTCGTGCTGGACGAGGCCGAGGACACTCTCATGGTTCCTCTCTGCGAAAAGCTCCGTTTATCACACCGACACAATAAAGGAAATTACACTTGCGTTCAAATAACAGACGTTATAACGGACGTTGTTGTATTTTAATTGTCAACGAATGACTGGTGTGTGACCAGTCGCATTTTTTTTTTCAATATCCCAGCAAACACAAAGTAACAGTAACGTAACATTAATGTTATAATTTCCCACTCAACGATGTAACTGCAATGCAACATGCAGTACGTAGCAGTTACATTGTTGAGTGGGAAATTATTAATGTTACGTAACTGTTACTTTGTGTGTTTGCTGGGTATCATGCAACAACTGACGTAAAATAACATTTGTTGTTTTAAGTTTTTGTTGCGAGTGTAATCCCCGGCCTCTAAATGAGGAGATTTTTTGAACGTACACCGTAGAGCAATAAAAAGAAGTTTCCTCTCGCGCAGATATTGCATTTATTGCTCCGCAATGTATATCCACTTCGCGCTTAGCGTCTTTTGCTCGATCAATTCCGATATATTTTCGTATCACTCACGTGGAAGACATGCCGTTTACTCGTCACCATCTACAACCGCTGCTCTATCCCTCGAACGGGGCTCACGTCGAGAAATTCCACGTCATATCGACGACTCTCTGTTTACATTTCGGGCAGGTGAAACGTAATTTCGATCGGAAACACGGTGTTCGACAGCTGTGAGTGCTCGTCACGAGAGCGCATGAGAACCCCTTCGTTCTTGCTCGTCAGACGTACAAACGAGTACAAAAAAAGCGAGACAATTGATCGAAAGATAAAGAACTATCGTGAAAGAGAGATATACGTGCACGAGTCGATAAATTATCGGAAGATGTATCCACCGGTGACGATTTCACGCACGTTTCGAAAGGAACGCAGAATCGCGAAACGACGCATGCAAGTACATCAGCTGAGCATTCGTCAAAATCGATGCGAGTGTGCGCAATGCCACGGCAGGGCCGTAGCTGTAAAATATATTATACAAAAACTACGGACTAAAGTATAGAGAGACGGTGCATAAAGTCCTAACTTGGGCGAGAGTTGGCTCAGACATGCGGGGAGAAACCGGTCGTCGTTATATTATGCCTAAAATTTCACTAATTTTGAATAAATATATAGCTGAGTTCTTTTCAAATTAAAAAAATTAAAATATAGCAAAATAATTTTTATTATTTGGAATTGCTATTATTTTAAGAGACCGATGTTATCTTTTTCAAATAGAAATAACGGTATGAAATCAATTTTTTTAATTAGTTATTCCTTCAAATATTAAATGAAAGTATCAAATCTCAGTTATTCCTTTATTTAATTTCAAGTAAAATTTGGTGTGGAAGTAATTAGTAATTAGAAGTAATTACTATCTTAAGTAGAATCAGTGCATTGCACTAAAAATCAGTAAATATTTACTGATTCAATAGTTAAGTCCTCCACTGACAATGAGTCAAATATTTACTGATTTTCAGTGCAATGCATTAATTCTACTTAAAAGAGTACGGACTTGTAAGTCCGTGGTAGACATTATATAGACTATATTTAAGTTGGTACTGTACACACATTTTCTGCATACATATGTACAAACGAGTTTTGAGACAAGTATGGCCGATATGGTTACTTCTCCCGCCACAGACGTGACGTACTCCTTCGATTTTAATGCTCCGTCTTTCTATTTCTTAGTCCGTGACAAAAACTTGGTCCAAAGTTTGGAAGAATCGTGACTTTCAAAGCGTGATTTGTTTTCGTCACAGTGATAAAATTGTAAAAATAACATCTCGAAAAGGGCTTTAGTACATACCTGCCGTGATCTCTCACGCAATCCTTGTCTATCCAATGCTGCAATATCTCATCTTCGTAATCATGTCTATAATAGTCGCGCGTGAAATAAATCGATCTATTGGGAAGGTCAACGGAATTGTACATTTTTTATCGACCGCACTTTTTTCGCGTATATATATAAATATCTATTATAATATTTTGCTGCAAAAGATTCGAAGTCGCGAATTCATATGTCGAGGCGAGTCCGATAAGCACGCAAGACTGGCAACTCGAAACCGGTGTGATTAACGAAGGATGAACACAACAAACGACCACTTTCGACCGTGATGATATACTACCTATATACGGGTACAACGGGTGGGTTACAACGACACAGAACGAACTGACGAATAACGTTGCAGGTAACATGTTTTGAAAGTAAGAACCACAGGTAAAATTCGTGTTTATCCTTCTTATGTACTTTAGATCGGAGTGTTAGATAACAAGCGCCATCAGCTAATTCTGTTGTCTTCAGAACTTCATTTTTGAAATATTTCGTATTAGTAAAAGATATATTGGGTAATATGTACATATATATTTGTCAAGTTTCATATTTAAATATTTGTAATATTTGTGTACGCGGTAAAGAAGAAGATAAAGTCGGTAAAAAGACTTTGCGCGTTTTTTTAAAAGAGAAAAAATGTTGCGTATATTTGCATGCACTTTGTATCAACAGCCAATTTTAATGGATATCCTTGATGGATAATTTTAACTCGAAATTTTAACATTTGTCAAAATTAGTGATCGATCAAGATTAACGCATGAATCTTGACGTCTCCTCTTGTCTGCCGACACTCCCGACTATCTTATATTTCCATAATCCTTGCGTGAAGTAGCGTATTGCTAGAGAGTGGAGATAGAAGGGATGTTATCAGATTAATAGAACTCAACTCGATCCCGGCAATACTCAGATTTAGAGGATTTCACAATATATATATATATATATATTTTCTTTTAGATTCGGGATTTTTTGTGAACAATTACGAATTTGATCCAGCTATCAGGTGTTTTTATTTGCACTATCGTTATACACTTAGACATCGTTTGAAACTCTTTGTACTTGTTAACATCGACATACAACATTCGCACCCGACGAAGTTCCTCAAATCTCTCAATCATTGATCAATAACAATAACAACAACAACAACGGATACGCAATTGCGTTCGCGATATATCGTCACTCCCTACGTATAATCCCGTAACTCCAAAATGCAAATTTTAGAGGAGAGCAGTTTAAAAGCTCAAAGCTTCATATAGTTTCTCTAGTTAGTAAGGAATCTTTCGGTTTTAAATTTTTACCTTACTTAGGAATATTTTTTTTTAAATATTTGGTGACCATAAAGAACATGACTTTCTAAGTGTCACTATGCAATAAACTGAAAATTCCCGTATGTGACACTTATGTAATTATACGTAGGGAGTGACGATATATATCCAAGCTGCACATGCGCAGATTCTAATTGACGAGTTGGTTTGACCGGCAGCTCGGGCTGTGTTCGTGGACAAGCGAATTTTAGCGAATTATATTGGACGTTGGTGACGTACGCGTTAAAAGTTTTCTGTGCGTACCGTAATGTATTCATTGCTCTTTACAGATATATTGAATTGTTCGGAAAATAGAGCGTAGCGTTTTTTAAGTGAGATTTAAAGGTTTATCGTGTTGACTCTCACATAAATTATACCGTTTTTCGATCGGTACAGGTCGAATCGCTCTCGGACCGATCATATTACTCGACCAAAGTAACGTCATTCATCACTTGCAGTATAACAACGTGTGAGAGACGTGATATGCTTTTGAAATCCAAAATGAGAATCACGTATCAGACGTGTGATATGCTTCCAAAGCTGAGAATCACATATAAGACTCGCGATTTCAAGGGATGGAGATAAGAAAGGACTGGAAATAAAAAATAGAAAAAAAAAAGAACAAGTGAGACGCCAACAAATGGACAACTTTTTCATCGACAATGACACACATCGTCGCCACCATAGACACATAAGAAATAGACCGCGTGTTTTCTATTTTCTCTGTAAAGAGGGAATGGTCAAAACGCAGACAAGGACAAATGCTTTCACTCGTGTCTCTAACCTTGTTTAGTGATGCGGTGATTGGTGGGCAAGAAAAATAGTAGGTATGAGAAATAGCGTTGTGGGACGATAGAAAAACGCCGAGCAATAAAGGGGCAAAAGTGACAGAAGTCGATTGACGTCCCGTGAGGTTGCATAATGATACCCACTCCGGACGCTGAGAGACAGAGACATGAGTGAAAGCATTTGTTTCGCTCTGCGTTTTGATTCACTTCTCCTCTTACACGCGCAGTCTATATTTCTTTTATATCTATGATCGCCATTTAAATCAAGATTAATCGCTTCGGAAGCAACTCGTACCGATCAAAAACGCTATTGTAAATTCTCGTATACGGTGCTGTTTGATGTTTTTCGCGCGATGACTCGTGTACATATCGCGAACGTGTTGTTTAATGGCAACTTATTAGAAAACGCTACGAGAACTTTACGAACGATACAATATATATGTATCTATCTATTTTTTTTTTCTGTATCACCTGTAATAAATCAAGAGGCATACGATGCCTCGCACAAAGTGTGTACGCGCAGCGAGATCGATCATGACTCACGCGAGTTCAGCCAGTTCAGCTAAGATAGCTTGTACTGTATCTCGGCAACGGCTGAACTAATTAAACTCTAGTCTCAATCGAGAGCTGGAATTTCAGTACATGTGTGAGAAACGGTTTTTACTTTTTCTCTCTGTATCCTACGAACGGAGATACAACGTGAAGTTCCGTAAATTTACGTCTATGGACATTTTTAAAAAAACGTTGTCGCATATCGTCAGACGCTCCATATCTTTCATGACATAGCAAGCAGCGTGCCGACAATAACCCAATAACACATTCAGTCTAATTATTCATACATTATACATTAATTATCTCAATATTATATATTACTTACAATCATTATTTCTCAATTCTATAATAACTTTCTATCATTACTTTTTACACTATTAACGCATTTATATATTATCGTCTTTTCATATATAATATGTTATTGTATATATATGTATAATATAAATAATTAGTTAGAGAATGATGAAATATACACAAATATGTGTATATTATCGGTGGGATGAGATATAAATTAAATAATGTTTTTTTTTTTTTTTTATTCGGTGTAGTCGAAGTGTACGTGATTGGAATGACTAGTTTCTAAATTGTAATAAAAAAATACGCGCGCGAATACCAATTTCTTCGCATACTTAACAATCTCACGTGTATTTAAGTCGGCACAGCCACTTCATCAGCGTAACACAGGTTAATTACTCGGCATATTGATACACACGTGTAATTGCGCAAGAAAGAATTTCTTGTCGCAATTACATTACATATACAGAGACAAAGCAGAATTATTCTCTATTTACACGGATTGTTGTACACACAGTTTGTCGCAGCGGTGTCGGTTCTCTAACAGCTATTCGCACTAGAAATTGTCGCTTGTTTTAATAAATGTAGCCGCTAATCATTAATCGAGTAGACGTTAAATCGGCGAGAGAGCCACGGAATTCACGTCGAATAAATACAATCGTTAATACACCGAGCAAAAACTTGACATTTACAAAAAGTACAGACGCGCTTCTTACCGCAGTGTGAGATTCACTTTCTTTTTGTCTTTTTTGTTTTTTTAGTAGAAGAATGAACGTCGCGATCGATAAACTTAAACGTTTGTAAACATTCTCTTCACATCTTTGATTCAACGTTGTTATCGCTTTTTGTCAAAAAAAAGTTGTTCGGGTGTTCGACTTTTCTTTTCTCTACCTACTATGAGTTCCCATTATTCACTCCGGCAAATTAAAGACAAATTGGACCGGAACTTCTCGTGAATAACGAGTTCCCGCGAATTCGTCACGCCGACGCGACGCGACGCGAACTTTCATCAAGAATGATCGGAACACGATCTACGATTAATTTCTCTTCCTCTCTCTCTGTCACGACAAGCGAGCGAAAATTCTTTGAAATCCTCGGATTCGCCGAGGGTGTATTAATCAGTTTTTTCGTTTTTCCTTTTTATTTTGTGTATGTGTGTGTAACAGATGGTTCCACGTCACTGTTGCGTGCATAATAGGCCGCGTTCCGATATTCACTGCCAGTACTGGAAATTTACAGCACATGTGACGTAAGGTATAGATTTTTAGTGCTGGCTGTAAATATCGGAACGCAGTTGTAAACGTTGCAGAGTGAAAAAATATGTAATTTCAAGGTTATGTGTTATATACAAAAATATAATTTTAGGATATGTGAAAAATATGTTTCAATATACATGTTAACATATTGATGTCTCTCGAGCGTAGGCGGCTGCGCCGAATTCTCGTTTGCAAGAATGCAACACGATCAGTTCAACGTGTAAAATATATTTATTTATTTTTTTTTATTTGTATATATATAACAAAACGATCCAGTCTCTTTATGTAACGTCGATGCTTTTATTGACAGATTCAATTTGGACATTGTTTTGTTTTTCAAAATTTTGTTGACTTTTATTCATCGATGGACTCTGATCGACAATGACACTGACGTCATTGTCGTCATTTCTTCGTTAATGATTTTGTGTGCACGTATTTGCAGCTTCGCTGATGACAATTTTACACTTTGTACACGCGGTAATACTTGGTTCTCATTTGAGAGAATTTTTTAAATGACATTTTTCTTAAAGCGAAACACAATCGATATATAAAAAACGATGAGATCATTCTTTGTGCTACTTAAAACCACGCGTTATTATTATAAATTGTCATTATTATATAAATATTATACTTTTGTGCTAGTAGATGCGAGCTATCAAAATAATCGCGTTGCAATCGATCCTGGCCTTTTGTTTCCGCGGGACTTGCGTCATGATTAAGAGAAATGCTCTCCTCTCCTGCTTTGTATTCGCTCAAGCGCACGCGATACTTATTTCGTCCGAGACATGAAACGGATTAACTAAGGAAAGTACGTTTGGATTTACTCAAGAAGAAAGAGGTATTAAGAGAGTCTTCACATTTGTGCTCAGCTTACTCGCGGCCTCCGGTAAATTTACGAGCTTGTGCTCTCTGTCCTTCGACTTGGATTGCGGAAACTTCTGCGCAGCTCTTACAACTTCTCTGAGATCTGTCTCTTTTTTTCTTTTCTCGGTTATATCGTTCTTAGTCTCGAGTCCTCCTCCACATTGCTCTACTGAATTCTTCATCTTGTCGTTTATCTCCTTCTTCTCTCTTCCGTTTTCCTGCGTTCAAGCAATTCGTCTAAGTAAATTTTAGATCGATCGTTGTTTTTATTTTTCATTATAGTTTTTTTTTACAATCTTCGTGTATCATTTTTCTAACAATCATTTGCAAATTCTATAAACAGCGAAAACAAACGCGCTAAAAAAAAAACTACTTACTCAATGCGGATTTAAAGAAGAGTGGTGGTGGTTGTAGTCGTGGCCGTGGTAGTGTCTGTGGTATCGCTGCTCTCGCTGTTGTTGTTCGGTCTGAGTGTGGTCGACAGCGCGTCCTCTTCTTCCAAATTCTTACCGTGCGCGTTTCGCCGCGACGACAAATCGCTCGTCGAGTTCTTCACGTTACTCCTTACGTGTTTAACGCCGGTGGTCCACACGCTCGTGTCGCTGCTTCCGGTGCTGCTCTCGCTCCCAATGCTACAATTCCGCCATCGTCGTTCTGTGCATGCGCGAGAAACAAGAACCCCCTTGAATTTTCTTGAATTTAAGATTGATCCATCTTCGTTCGCGTCAACGATCTATTCATTCCCAACATTTCTATGCAAAACCTACGATAACACGTATACGATATATTACATGGAAGATTCTTAATATCGGTTCTTGCTTACGAAGACGATAGGAATACGTACAAGAGATATGTACAAGAGATACTGCAAAAAAGTCGATGAAAAAGAAAGACACAGGGAATATCATGCTAACGGCAAGGCTAAAGGAAAAAAATACGAGATAAACGCAGCTCCAAAGAATTGAATCCAAATAATTAATCAGTAAATGAAAAACCTACAACGAGAGATAAACCTAATGACAACGCGATTGCAACGCAACGCAAAATGTCAGCAGATGTCACAACAAAAAGCGAGATAAAGTTTTTTATCATCTTTGACACGCGGTTCTATCTGAAAGTTGCATACAGTCGCACGCTAATTGAAAGAATAAAACACACACTACTGTATAATGTTAATGTCTCTGAGACGTACTTTCGCACGGCTGAGGGTTAACATTTGATTTTTGGGATTTCTTCATAAGCGGGCTGCCTCCGTCTTGGTTCTCCTCGCTGTACGCGCGCGTTATTAAAATCCTCGGGCTTTTCTTCGGGGTCTCGCACGTGGCTAGGGCGCATCCCGCCTTCAAATCGGACTCGATAAAGTCGCTCCGATAATTAGGACCCATCAGAGTGGCGGCGCTCGCGCTCGCCCGCACCAATTTGCTCGGTTCTCCTTTATCGCGCCATCATGAAAGGTACGACGCTCGTGTCATTGTCGAATGCTTTATCCGTCAACGATCAAGTATGATCTTTTTATAAAATTGTGTTCGAGATCTACATCTTAGCTATGAGAAAAAACCTTTGTCTAAGGACATGCGCTTCAAAATGCAAGACTACGCGCCGCGTCATTTCTTAAATCTAAAACGCTATTTGCGAACACGATATGCTACTTAATAATGGAAAGCACGACGGGGATAACTCGTTAGAAACATTATCGGCGTACAACGGAGAAGGATCGTATAACTACATACCTGATTCGCTAGTTGGCACTCTAAGAGTGTTACACGAGGCGGCTGGCTGCAAAGTGCCGCGCTGGAATCCGAGATTATCGCTCTCGAAACTGTCTCCGGATCTGCAGGTGCCGAGGGCCAGCAGCGCGTCGCTCAGCCTTCGTTGTAAGGGCGGGAAGGGGAAAAAGGAAGCATTTCCGTTGCCGGAGGGTGCCGAGGGTCGCCTGGAACCTGCGACGCTCGGTGTTCTCGCCTGTATCTCCTGGAAAGCACGATTTTTCTCACACCGTTATACGTACCGCTGACGTACGTTACGCGAACGCGACAAAAGCTTAACAGGACGCGCGAGAAGCGAGTACAATAATCGTAAACCGTGAAGAACGAGCACGCTCGTACTCTGTCGAGCGACGCAACAGACTCGAACGAGGTTGCACCTCGCGATGCACGTCATTTTTCCACGTGTCGTGGAATTACCTGCTGCAGTTCCGACTTGGTCGCTTTTTTACGCCAGTAGTTACGCACGGATTGTCGCAGGGTCTGTGATTTGAGACCGTACAGGAAGCCGTTGATGGGCGGCGAACAAGCGAGTAGAAACGACGCCACGGAAAAAAGTCTCGTATTCAGGCGGTGCTGATGAGAAGCAGCGTTGCAAGCTTCCCAGAGAACGAATCCGCAATACGGGAAGTAAAGCATGTAGAGTGGACCGACCAGTTGCATCACCTGAAACGTTTATACGCGAGATTGATAAGAGACGAGCTTGTACACTGTATAGGTTTTGGTCTCATTGTTGAAATTTATTTGCGAGCAACAGAATATTCGCCGATATTTCCAAGTGCATAGAGCTAATTACATTTGGAAGATCCTGGGTCAGGTTCCTGAAATAGAAGCTAAACGGATGGTCCATTAGTTACGAGACGCTCTGAGGGCGGGAAGTTTTAGCACGTACTTTACCGATGCCTCCGGCGGCGTTGGTGTGTCTATCGATTTGACTTGCTAACTTCCCGGGTAGAAAATTAAATTACAGATTACCGACTTTAACTGCGGGGCTTTTAATTAGGCTGATTAACTCAAATCCGACAACAAAAGTTAAATCCGTCAAGCTTTTCCGCTGGAAAAAAAACGTGATTTCGAGAAAATCGCATTTTAATTTTTAAAAATATTTATTTTTAATTAGAAGACTCGAAAGAGTACGTACCTAAAGGAACAATAACTTTGTTATTTCTCAAGAGTTTTCTCGATTTGCGTTTTTTCTCTCGCAATGTGTTGATATTTATTTAAGTTTTAAAAAAACTACGATATAAATCTATCTAAGTTTGCGCGGAGTCTCTCCGCTAAATCTTTATACACACGACTTCCGGAAGTTTTAAACTCGGCGGAAAATGATATATTACATCTAATGGTTGAATTGTACGAACCGTGCATGCGGCATTGTGAAAACGTGGCGGTCCGCCGGCGGAAGGCGCGGTGACGATTGGCACGAAAAACGGATTTCGCTGATGGGTGATGGTCACCTGGGCGCTCAGGGTGACTTCGTAAATCGCGCTGGCGATACGATGCCGATGGTACCGCGCGATACCCAGCATGCGTAAATTGCAGAGTGTCACGAGGACGGTCGGCAGGCCCAAGCCCAGAATGACGTAAACGATGCCGTAGAGCGCCGCAGCGTAGCCCCAAGTATCGTTTCCAAAATCTGGGGCGCAGCAGCCCAACCCCGCGTTATACCTGATCAATAGAGAGGAAATTGAAAAAGAACGCACGCGATTATATTTGCCACGGAAATCGAAGCACATAGAACACAGGAAGAACGAAAGAGAGAAAGAGAAAAAAAAGGAGAGAGAGAGAAAGAGAATTCACGCTAAAACACTTCACTTCTCTCCATTACTGCAGTCTGTTTCTATTAATCTAACTGACTTTGTCGGCTTTGACGAAACCTTTATTCCGAGAAATCTTTTGTGCTGAGCGCGCGCGTCGCGAAAATTGTCCCGCTAGGAAGTTTCCTTTATGTAGCGCAAAGTAACTCGCGCACGAAGCGACGGAACACAAAATAAATCAAATCACGTTCATTATGCGAGGAAATGCGGAGCAATTGCGACGCAATATATTGTGGAATACTGTTGCGGAATGTAACAGCACGAGAGACGACAACGTCGCGCGTTGGCGGTGGTGGTGCCTGTTTAACAGTGTAATACGTATATATGTATATATATGTATACAGACCTGTAAGGTGGCACCAGACCGGAGAACGGCGGCAAACACAAGAGCAGAGAGACCGTCCAGGAAACGACCAATCCGACAGCCACGCGACGCGGAGAAACCAACGCTTCGTAATGCAACGGTTCAGCGATGGCGTAATACCTGCGTAAGATGAATTGCACAGCATTGTACGGGAAGCTGATGGACACATCCGAACGGGACGTACATTAACCGGTTTCCGTTTTACACTCGGACGCGCGTGTGCCGTTCCAACGAATTGCGCGAACTCTTTAGCCACCCTCTCTTCGTTACTTATCTAAATTAACGTGTCGTGGCTAATAAATGAGGGTGGTGTGCGTCACACTTCTGAACGACCGGCACACGCTCCCGAGGGAAATTGACAAAAATACAATATATAGAAAAGTCCGAAGTCTCACAAGTCACGGAAAGATGAGAAATCGAAAAAGGGGCTTTGAAATCTTGGTTGGTTCGCTTAGTAAAATGTTTCACGATCGATTGAATCAAGCCTGACAATGTGCCCTTTGGGAAGAAAGAAAGGCAGAAATTTCTGATACTCTCTCGTATTTCCCTTAAAAAGGAGTCGCGCTCGACAAACGGAAATCGCGGATCGTCACAAAGATTCGCTCGGACAAAGTTTCGAATTCTTTTTAACAAGAGTCTCATGTCCTTGTATTATTTCTGTTTTTTTTTTTTTTTTGCTGATTTTTTCGCTTTTGTTCTCGAGATTATTTAACGATACGCGCACACAGCGACATGTGTGTACATATATAGGCCGAGGAATTGTCCCGAGCGCAATCCGAACTCGCGTCAAACAATCCTGAAATACACGGTATCATTAATCGTAAAGTTGTTAGGGCGCGAGAGTGTGCGAGAATAAGCAACAAGTAGAAATGGAACGACGATGCGCGATTCTGGGTTACGGTTCTCGAGCGAGAAACCTTGTCACGCATCACATCTGACAGCTTCGCGGTGATATTGTTTGCGCGCGCGGAATCATTATTGACATCCTACATATTGGAAATCTTGTCTTTTACATATCGGGGACGCGCAACAGAGAGAGACAGGCCTCGTTCGTGACGTATAGCTACGCCATATATCGAGATTGAACTCGATTTTTATCGAAGATTCCCGCAAGAAAGAGATTTTCCGCGAAGGTCCCTTTCGGCGTCCTTTGTCCTCGATTTGCTCGAGCTCACGTCCTTTCTTCTTTATCTCGCCGTGAAATTCCGTTTAATAGCGCCTCAAGATGCACTACAGCCCCGGGAGATATGTGCGTATGTGCACTTTGAATAAAATATTTTTCGTGGACACAAAAATTTTATATCGAACGTATCGCGGAAATACTCGAAAACGAACACACACAGCGTTCTGCGTTTCGCGGAAGAGGCATTCGAATCGAGTGTAAAACTTTGCATGCGCGTCGAGAATTCGGTTTTAAAATTTGTTTTTAAAATCCGCGTCTCTTTGACGCGGCCAACGCGCGGCATAATCAATGTGTTTCTGCATATATCTCGTTTATAAATCTCGGTGCATCGATTGGCCTTTTATTGAGGAATTGACTGTGCATTTTGCTCGTCTCCCGGCGAGCGACGGAGTGGGAAGCGAAAAAGCGATGCGCCTCTCGGCTTGATATTCATTTCGCCGAGTCTCCAATTTGCATCGGACGCTTCTTCACATCGGACATCAATCGAAAGAGAAAGTAGGAAACAAAGAGAGAGAGAAAGAGAGAAAAACATTGAACTCACCTCTCGCAATTCAATCCGGTGACCGTCCAGAGAGCGACCGGGTGTAAAAGCGCTAAAAGAAATCCGTGAAAGACGCACCAGGTGCCGGCGGCCGGCCCCATGCTGAAGATCAAAAGTATCAGACATACCGCTGCTTCCACGGCGCTCAAGTGGATCAGCAGGAGATTGTTCGCTGCCGTCTGTGGTTGCTGCGTCTGCGATCGCATTGCAACATTTCGGAGAAACGAAGTTCGTTAAAATCAAACGGAATTTCAAATGACAAAATCAAAATCTTTTAAGGTAATTGATATCTAAAAAATCTACAAAGAATTTCATAAAAATGTTTAAAGGTTGGTATTATTTTTTTTTCCTTTCAGAGAGAAGAATTTCCCGATCAATTGGATTTTGCAAAATTCTATCGATTTAAAAAAATCCACAGGTATTTCATAATTAAAACTTTTTTATCTGCATGAGTATACACGTGTTCTCTGAATTGTTCGATATGTAGACACTCAGTCGGAATTTCGGTTAGTTATTAAACTTTTCTCATTTGTAATACGCTCGCAATTGTGATGATTTAATGGCACTTTCACGTGTCCGCGAAAAAATTATTCAATAGAGGCGGAAACTTGAATAAAAAAAAGAGGCAAATAAAATTAACGCCATCGTTTGTCGTAAAAAAAAAAAAAAAAAAGAGACAACGGCTCGCGTCTCCGTGCCGGCGCTAAATAAAGCGTGCAAGTGATTAAGACTAGTTTTTTAAACAGCTTTTCTCCCTCTTTTCCCGCAGACTCTCAAATAGGCTTTTAACGTGTCTTTTAATGTTGCATGAACTTTTTCACCAAATGTTTCGGGAATGCTCGCGTTAACTCGCGCGTGAGAGAGCCGGACATACGTCTCTCTAATGTATTATTGCTTGCAACGTGCGCGCGCCGGACGTTGCAACAATCGTGCTAAAAAATCATTAAATTCGCACGTATAAATAAAATATTGCGTTTTAAAAGCTGTCTTTGCTGCGTTGTCGCTGCGATAAAAAAAATAAAAAAAACAAAAAAAATGAAACAATATTTTTACGCAGGAAAAAATTCCGCAAAATACGGAAAATCGCTTCACCTGTTTGTTAAGACCGAGAACGAGAATTATGCAGCTATTCAGAAGAAGACCAGCAATTGACACGAAGATGACGGCTATACCGAAGGCCCAAGGGACCATTCCTTCTCCTCCCGCGTGTTTGATTTTCTTGCTTTCGGAGATTTCTTTTGGGGAGGAGAAGACAAGGCCGCCCGTTCAAGTGAGTTTGCTCGAGCGAGGCCTGCTGAGCCTCCAAATCCTCATTTGCGGCATATAATGGCGATTGGGGCTGGAAAATCTAGAAAACATAGTTTTTTTTTTTTTTTTTAAATAATGAAAGTGTTGAGATAATTCTTCTGATAATCGATATAAGTTAAGTTTCACACACAAATGTCGAGTATTTATTTGCACAAATTGCGCTACTGTTATCTTAGCTAGATTAGTTGACTCATTGAAAATATGACTTGCATATTATGAGAATATATAATACGCAGCAAATTTCATATTTATGGCAGACGGTGCAGTGGAAACGATATTATCTTCAAGCGCTTCAGCTCGCGTGTCATTAACATTGTAATAGTGTACGGTTATCGGCACACAAGTTAGATTACAGATATAACCGAGGACAATAATAAAGGTCACTTGGATACGTTAATCTTCTCGTGTGTCTCATTAGAATAATATATTGATAACTTATCGTCAAAAAGGTGAAAGAAAAAGATGAATATTTAAAATCTGAACTTTCGTCTGTACGAAGCGGGATAAACAGGCCAAGTGTATTTTCAATTAGAGACTAGAAAATAAATAATTTGTGCTGAAAGTGTATAGACGATGTCGTTCACCCTCTTTATTGAGCGACTCTCGCGAACGAGTCAAATGTCAAGTCGTTCCCGCGTCTCGAAATGTCCCGTTAAGTATTTAACATTATGTTTTAAAGCGCGCAGCTTTAAATGTAAACATCGCGATCGCGAGATCGATCGGATCTGTCGTTAATGACAAGTAATTACCCTGTTCTCTCTCGCGGAGCAAACGGATGGGGCGGACCCTTCTCATCGATCCGCGTCACCGCGTTTGGCGACGCCAGAGAAAACGCGTCGTCTTTTCCGCAACATAACCGTTTTGCGGATCACGAGTGGCTACCACGGGTAGCGTGTAATTCGATTATGACCGCACCGCGCGACTGTTCCATTATCGACCATTAGTGTGTTTCTCCCCCCGACGCCAAACTTGGCTGCTGCGATATCGCGTCGGTTCTCGTCGCGCGTCTCGCGACCAAGAGAAAAGACGACCTCGTTCGGGTCTGTGTGTCGTTGAATTTTACAGCGTCGACCTATTAACCGGTCCGTTATAGTCTGCAAATTAAAGTTGGGCTTGTGTGTGAACCGCGCGCCGCACAACACAATGACAAAATTTTGTCCGACGATGAGACGCGAATCGCGCAGATTTCCTAAACCTATATTTCCGGAGTGAATACGATGAAGAGCGCTAATAATAAAACGTGTGATTTGTACATATGTATAAGTTTCGGCCGTTACAACGGCTGAAATAATCAGGCCGTCTATTACAAAATTATTCACCGTGTTCTTCTAATTCTTAAATTGTTCATAATAAATTGCGTTAGCGTTCGCGATCGATATTTGTTCCACGTGGAGAAAATAAACTTTGAACGAGAACAATAAAAAAAAAAAAAAAAGCAGGATTTCCAGACAATGTATCGGAATAGATAAGTACATGGGATGAGCATTAATCTAGCGAGAAGTAAAGGTCGCGTGTCAAGATCGGGCGCTTAAAACTCAAATTGTCTGTTATTGTGCTATTGTGTACACACGCATGTATTTTAAATTGATTATTACTGTGTCTGTTATGATTATTATTATAGAGATATTACTAGAATTTTTATATGAATTTTAATACCTCGTAACTTTCCTATTTACTTTGTGAATCTCTTATTGCTTATTTTAAGTGCGTAGAAAAGATGTAAATTTCATACAAACAAGTCACATATATTAGCATAACCGGCAATCGATGCGATCATTCCGATTGGAATTCTTATCGAAGTGGAAGAAATCACGCTCGTGTTTATTTTACGGTTCGGCGACGGTAAGCCGATTTCGAAATTCGTTAATTTGGAAATTTCGCGTATATCCGATCCCGGAGAATGGTTTTGCAATAGATCCCCGCGGATGTTCAGCATTTCGACATCGAAACGTCGCATTCGCCGATTGCCACGAAACAGTAGAACGCCAATAATCTCATTAAAAGCGTATAAATTCCGATAAAATCTCATCCTCATAATTTCATTCAGAATTCCTGCCGCCGTCTACGTGATGGTACACGTTATGAGAGCATTTCCCAGGATCAAGGGAGATGTATTGTCATCAATCGTGTACATTTTCAAATTAAATTTGCGCCAACATGCGCAAATCATTGATCATAAATTCTCAAAGCTGAAACAGAAATAACAAGTTTGAGACAAGTCGGCGGCGGTATTTAATTGACTGTGCGCGAAGACTTAAGCGATATAATCTTGTCGAAAAGAAACGACGAGGTTAAAGGAGAACATTTTTCCCGGAGAGATTTTTTTTCTTTTTATGGATTATACCGAATCAAGAGATAAGATGAAAGGATTTTTTCACCTTTTAAAAGTCCCACGTTGATTTTCGAGAAAATTAGTCGCGAATCGAGATCGCAGATCTTTTCACGCTTCGTAAGAAAAAAAAGACTTACATTGATTTTTAATTCGCGTCCCTAGCGAGGCCTTCATTTTTCGTCAAACCTCATTCCCCGTCAGTAATTTGAGTTTAGATAGCGTCTTTAAAGTCAAAGTGTCATCTAAAAACAACTCCCGGCATTGAGCGCCCTCCAAAAAAATCGCCTCAATTTACTGGAAAATTGACTTCAAAAGTTTGTTTTGAGTTTGTTTCTCTATGATAATCCGTCTCTAATCTTTCTGTAATACTTTTTCGAAATTTGCAACAGTTTTCCTGTGCTTTAATTCATCATTCAATTCGTGTCGATAAAAATCGATTCTTCAGAGACAAGAAAATATTCTTTTATTATCGATAAAAAAAAAAAGAAAAAAAAACGTACGTCACTTTATCTAAATTGATCCTAGATAAAATATTTATAGATTAAAATCTCTCATAACGGAGAAAGAGAAAAACAGATAGATGAATTTAATTTAACAATCAGACACGCGAAAGATGATCTTTGAAACTCTTTTCAGTTGTGATTAATGATCGTGAGTGTATTGAAAAATTCAGATGAGAAAAATATACAGATAATAAATCACAGTAGAATAATATGAATCTTCGCGTGAGATGCGCGTAATTGCGCGTCACTTCGAATGTTTATTGATGCGTTTTTCTTTTTTGTTTCGAGTTATATAAAGTTTACTCGTACGTAAACGCGATGCGATACTTTGCGGAATGAAAATTGCGACAGTCGTAATGGAAACTGTTTTTTTTTGGGGGAAGATTACGGAACTGTGTGATGCTCAAGAGTATTCACGTCACACACCGGAGAAGATAGAACGTGATATTTGAATAAAAATTCATCGATCGCTTTTTTCACGCTCTCGGCCCGCTAGAAGATGTATTTTGATTCGCCGTATCTACCTTTTCTCCCTTTTCGCTCGATTACCTGTGAAACCACCTGTACCGCGCTATCACGCGAGCCTTGCAGTTACACGTGCATCAACATTATCGCCGACCTTCCTCTCGGTCTTTTTTTTTTTTTGTGTGTCCCACTGACCGCGAATTTTGCTCCATAACTCATGCACACACGCGAGGCTCGGACGCCGCAAATTCGTCATTAATCCCGACCTGTCGTTTCGTGATGAATCGATCCTCGGTTGTATTTATGCGACGCGGAGACGATAATACCATTTTCGCCCTCATTTGCATCTCCCGGCGATTACGGGGGGATTGACGGAATCCTCCCCGGGAACACAGCTGGTTGATCTTTCGTTTAACGACGCAACTTTTCTCCTAAGCTCTTTCCGAACTAATTAGTCGTGCGGAACGAGTCGGACCGATTGATAAAACCGACCAGAATCACCACCAGAAAGGTTGTTGGATAACTTGTTGCGTTAACCGTTTCTCCGCGCAAACATAGATGTCTTCCAGAGGACCTAGGACGGTCTCTCTCGGGAGATCTCTTAGAGGATCCGGAATTGTGAAATTCTCGGAGGAATATCTCACTTTGTGCTAGGTAATACTTGTTGCGCGAAATACTTCGCACGTCGCCCGTATCCGTCGAATACTCGAAAAACCTTCACAAGCGCGATCGATAATGCGAGAGAGATCTCTTAGCCAGTGTGACTCGTATTGATCTTTAAAATATGACAAAAATGCGAAGAATATTACGCGCTTGCGATTATTTTCAGTTTTATGAAAGACGAAAAAAGATTAAATTTCCTGGATTAAAAATACTTTTCGGATATTTTATTTTATTCGGAAAATTATTTTAGGTTTTTTACAAGTGTATATATACATATGTATGTTTTTTTTACTAGATCAACTTTATTCTTGCCGTACGTTTACTAATGATTTCACAGTTTAATAATATGCGGTGTTTTATTTAATGCTGATGCCAAATTATTATTTAGCGCATATAGCCATTACGTAGTCAAAATTTAATTACAGTTGCACGACAGTGAATATATCATAGATATATGTTCTTCGATAACGATCGTCTATGTGGACGAGCGCGTCCTATTTTATGCTGTATACGAAGCTGGACGCGACCTGCGTTTTCTGCGGTTGAAGATGGTAAACCGTGGGAGCGCGGCACACGGTGCGCGCTGCGTGGCCAGAGTTCAGTAGGGTTCGTTACAACCGGGAAACTATCTCTGTAAGGGGTAGCTTTCACGTCGGAGCGAGAGTTCTATTATTATAGTAAAACTTCGATGGAATATGTATACATATATATATATTTACATATATGTATTTGTATATATTGTGCATATATACACTATATATATCGAAGTTGGACGCGCAATCGCCTTGACATTTTGGCACAAGTAAGTTTTCTTCCGGAAATTCATTAGCAAACAAGATTACGTGTTAAATACAATACGGATTTCCAAGCGACAGCAAAAGTTCTTTTTTTGTCACAAGAGTCTTCATAAATTTTTTTCTCGTAGTGCGCAATCTGACGTTTTTTTTTTTTGATTGGCGTTCGTTGTCGAGAAAGAACATTTTTACTCGTAAAATGTAGGTTAGCACGAATTTATTCCTCCGAGCGGATTTTAAAATGTTAAAATGACATTAAATTTTTCGGAGCACATATAAGACTTGACTTTTAGGACCGGGGTATTTCGCGAATTCTGCGTGCCACATTTACAATGTCCGTGCGCGACTTGAAGAAAAAGAAAATAAAAAGTTTTCACGTAACCACGTGTTCCCATTAGAGAAATTTATATATCGAGTCGGAAAAAGAGAGCGTTAAAATATACATTGTGACAATCTACTTGTAAGTTTCCAGAATATGTGATAAAGCAGAAAAGACGAACCAGTCGTCGAATCGATTTCGCGGAGATAACCGCCCGCTTTGCGAAATTCATCCGCGAATTAAGCGCGGACGATAACAGAGAACTGTAATTTGTCATTCTAGATTTCGCAACCGAGATTATTAGAAGGAGCGCGTTTCGCTAATCACATATACGGGCTGTCAGTCGCAAGCGCAGCGGCATTGTTCTCCAATTCTGATCCTTTCCGTACGCGAGACATGTCGATTATTCGTGAGTACGTCACGTGTTTAATGAGAAAGAGAACACACACACATACACACAGAGAAAGAGAGAGAGAGAGAGGCAAAGTTTTTGAGGAAAGTACGCACGTACATATTTTTATTTTTATCAAATTTTCTATTGCCGAATTTTTTATCATCCGAATTCAGGTTATTTATTGTTTATTTACACGCATGCGGGCGATATTTGTAGAATTAAATTGTGTATCTCGCGTGTATGTTGTCCAGCGGCAACAGTGTCGCGCGCAGTTTCATATTTAATTTCGTTCCCCTGAGTGGACGTATCTTCTTTCTTACCACGCTATAGTTTTGTTTCGCGAGGACGAGGGCGTCGTGCAATTTGCTCGCTTACACTTGAACGACTTGAGAAAAGAAAAAGCATTGTCTTTTTTTTGCTCGGGCGCATGAAACTTCATACATATCGCGAGTGGAGAAAAAGTTTTTCTTGGGATATTTTTTTCCCGCAATATACACAGGCGTGACAGGTGAGATGCCATTATGTTAACAAAAAAAAAACAGTAATTATCAAGTTTCGCGCGTCACCGGTCGAGGGAAATTAATTCGTTCCTTAAAAAATGCATCGTTTGAAATATATTAGAGAGGATAAAGGTTTCTCATTTTTTTCTTCACGGAGAACGAAACGTCTCCGACGAAGTGTTATTGTACGTCACGTGAATGAAGTCGCCACGTAAGGAGCTTAAAATGGCGGGAGAGGCAGAAAATAAATTCTCGTCAAAGGTTACGAGAAGCCGGAAATAAAGGATGATGTTTCCCTTCGTGACCGCCGATATTATCCTACTGCAAATAGGCGTTCACCGTTTTGTCAATCGATCCGCTTCGTATATCCTCCTTCCTGTCCCTTTTCTTCTCCGAGAAGTGCCTTCCGTGTGGCGAGCTATTACTTTCGAAGTGGAACGCGCGTTGCTACACGTGACGTCTTTCCGCGTTCGCGATTCTTCATTTCGCTGCATGATATTTGTAGATACAGAAAGAACAGACGGGGCAAGAGATACGATATGTGCGACATTCGCGAAACGTACGGCAATAAAGTCAGATGGGCAAACACGGACACATGTGTACTTTGTCGCGAAAAGCGTCTGCGCGCTTGGACTCGGCTGACAGAGGGACAAATATTTGCGTCGTAAATGAAATCGAGCGCGATTTAATATTTTTATTTATCCTGTTACACAACAGAGACTAGCGCGGAAATTCACACACACATACGTATCGCGAAAAGGCGAAAATTTTGTTTTTATGTACTTGACAAGAGAGATTTGTGCGCATCTTGTCAGCTCTTCCCGTATATTTCCGCGCACAGGAAAGAATTTAGGAAAATTGATCGGAAATTATCTTCTGATCTTCGTGATCATTTCAGTAGCTTCTTTTGTCTTTTGTTTTCGGAGCGGCAGCAAAAAGTATGACCGAATCTCGCGATATTTCGCACGTGTAGCGAATTTATATCGATAGGCCGGGAGTGATTCTCCCGTTGGAAGCTCTTCGCCGATACGGGAAAAAGAGCGCGGCGCGTGTCAAAAAGGGAGCTCGGTAAGAGTCTTGCGCCACTCGGGGAATTAATCCCGGCCGCGTCCCTTTCATGTTCCGCGCGATAAATTAGAGAAGCTGAATCCCTTCTCCGGTTTCGGCATATATCTCGGGACGGGAAAGAGAAATAGAGCGTCGGCGTTACGTTATATCGCACGTCAGTTAGCGTCAGTCGGCTTTGTTAATGGATTTTAATTTAATATTATTTACCGGAGCGAAGCTGCGCGACTGTCCTTCCACCCAATTACAAGCGGGCTCTCCTGCGAGCGTCGCGGGGGTCTGTCTCTCGTAAATAATAATAGATGAAACGCAGTCGCGCGCAGATTTGCGTTAAAAAAAGCGCCATCGACGACTTGCAAAAGCGCGTTTGAATAATACAAAAAAACGTACGTACGAAAATATAAGCGACTGTAAAATGAACCGTGTCTGAGTTGGTCAACGAGCACGATAGCCGCTCTCTCTCCGTCATCTTTTATTCAAAACCGATACATCCGCGTAAATCGATGAAGCGAGAAAAACGTTCTCTTAGATTGGAAAAGCAATTTCCTCGAGTTAAGACAATCAAGAGCTCCAAGATTATTAACGGAATTCTTTTTCAACCCCCCCGTGTTGAGAAGATACTGGTAATTTTCGTGCCCGGAATCGGCGAAACTGCTTGATTTCGCCGACACAATCGTGTTCGAAATCACTCCCCCGTGAACGTTTCTCCTCAAGTGGAATTTGGGCACGGTGCACGTACAGTGGTTAGAGCATGCGTTCATCCTTGAGATCACGCATTTCCGCGACCTTGAAGGCTTTCGAGCCGAGGATGCTTCGGGCCCGCGATCGATCCGTCAGGATAACTCGGCGTTGAGCAGGCGATAGGAGCGGGAAAATACTCTGGGGAGCTCCATCGGACGATCAATCGACCTGGAGGAGAAAAAGAAGAGACAAATGTCTGATTTGCATGAAAAAGCCGACTGAAATTCGTAGTTTTACGTCAAAGAAAGTGTGGCCTTGCACGACGACGGATCGAAGCGGCATAACGAAATGGAGATCATGTCGATTTGTTCGACGGAAATGTACGAGCGAGCGCGAGTAATGATGGAATTCAGTTTGATAGAAGATCTGAATCGTGAAGGTGCGTATAAAAATAAACGACGTCCTTGCGGCAAGGGCAAGATGGGTCGTGTAAATTGCCGAATCTTGTTAACGTCCTTACACGTGTCTGCTCGTCCTAATTGTCAGATATCCGCGCGCCTCTCGGACGCACGTGCGCAGATAAGTATATAGACAACACAAATTGTCAGAAATGCCGATTCGCCTAAATAGACAATGAAGGGGATTCGTGGGATCCGACACGCGGTCGATTATACTCCCGCATTCTCGTAACGGCTGCTACTTCATCGTCTCGCCGCAAGGGATTATTGCAAATTCTGCGCTGAGTTCGCGATAAGAGATAAAGAGATCACGAGAATGGCTGTTGCAACCGAAATCGCTGCGCGCGGTCAACGTTATATTGCGCAATAACGAGGTCCTTGCACAACAAATTGTGCGCAAATTAGCTCATAAAGTATCTTTATATATGTATATGTATATAGATGCGTATATATCTTTCTTTGAAGATAAGCAACTGCCGAACTTTAGGAAATTTTAATAATTCTGTTTTCGCGAATGTTATCTTTGATAAATTGAACATGTCTCAATTTTAATTTGAAGATAACAGAAAATGTCAAAGAGTATAAAACTTATCAACTTATATTTACTTCTTTCTCTCTCTTCTATTTCTCTGTTTCTTATTCTCTCTGATTGGTCATTGATGTTTTCGCCGAACTTGTTTTTGGCGACTTCTCATATGTTATCGCATTTACATGCCCGTCGTACATGCCCGCGCTCGAGATTAATAATTTTATCTAACAACATGTATATTATATTTGTTGCGATACTCGATACACGTATGATTTGTTATTACGAAATTCGTCATTACAAATTGATTATACGAAAAACCTTGGTCTTTTTCGTATACATACATTAAAAATTGTTTTATAAAACTTGAATTGATCTTCTTGTATCATATAATAAATTATTGATGCTCATAAATTTAAAAGAAGACGCCGGACTGGAAAAGTCTCCGAGCGCAGCCGTTAGTATTAAGTGACAAGAATAATAGTCCTATCGCGGTTCCTTTGACTTTTTTTGTGTCACGTTCGCCGCATGAGAATAGTTGAGCTTTTGC
This sequence comes from Pseudomyrmex gracilis, assembly GCF_002006095.1. Taxonomy (NCBI): domain Eukaryota; kingdom Metazoa; phylum Arthropoda; class Insecta; order Hymenoptera; family Formicidae; genus Pseudomyrmex; species Pseudomyrmex gracilis. The sequence continues at coordinate 362,789 of NW_018020683.1, forward strand.
TTTCAACGACATACGGTTTGCAACAACGGCACGAAACTCGTCTCCTTATCGTATTTTGCGCGAGCTCTAGTGAAGCTTGACTTGTTTTCGGTTAAGCAGTTCACTTCTTCTCTCTCTCTCTTTGTATCTCGATACAACTCGAACTTTCTTAGGTGCTAATGCACCTTATTGCTCGCGTCGCGTCGATTTTATCAACTTCGCTTAATTCCCGAGATACTACGAGAGGAACTTGATCAATCTTAATTTCGGTAACGCCGTCACGTCGTACGCGCAGCTTTGGACTTCGATAAGACTTTAATTGGACGAGTTGGATCGCGCAAGCAACAACGACGAAGTGCAAACTGCGCGCCGACATTACAAGTCTGTGAAGAGCGCGCGAGTCGAACGCGGTTCGATTGAACGGGAAACATCGGGATATTGAAATGTCTCTTTGTGCGAAAGACGAGACTGCTGATAATCGATTTCCACCATCCCGGGTGATTTCCCAGCAGCAATGCATTTACCCCGCCTTAATCGGCAGCAGTACGTTTGATTCCTGTGTATTTTACGTGCGATCGTGTAAGCGGCACTTCGCTTGACGAGCGCGCGCTCCGGAATTGTCTTTCGCGTTAATTAAAGGCTTATTGTCTTTGTATATTTGTCCCGTCACTTAATCTTCCCGTTGTTCGTCTCTTTAAAAGCGCAATTTTCAAATATCTCTCTCTTTCTCACTTTCTTTCTCTCCTCTCCGCTTTTTTGTAAATTTAACGCGATGGAAGAGCGAACAGAAAAAAGGATACCTTCTCCCGTTACTACGCCTCTTTATAAAATTCAGCAAAAGGTTAAAAAAAAAAGATAAAAGGGAGAGAACGTCTTTTTGTTGAAAAGAAGCGCCTTTTATACAAAATTACTCGCTCTCTTTCTCTTTCTCTCTCTTTCTCTCTCTCTCTCTCTCTCATAATCCGCGAGAGCGAGTAATAATCGTTATCTGTCAGAAACACGCGTTATTAATATCTTGTGTAACGTGATTTATCGTCGAGCGCCGTATATACGCCGAGCACGGTGACATTAGATACCGATGCGGGGAGCTATTCAACTTGTATGAAACACGCGACGCGCGCCGCTCTTTGGGATATACTCTTTCGTCCGTGATAACGAGAAAATTGAACGAGAATCCAACGAATGTAACTCGGCCACGAATTGCGCCGGTCATTTCGCGTCCGGTTTCTCTCTCTCTCTCTTTGTATTCTTTTTTTTTTCTCTCTGCGTTCTCTCGCATTTCAGTCTGCGGCGTTCCGATCTTCACACTGCCAATACTGGAAATCTATAATACATGTGATGTGAATTATAAATTTTTAGTATTGGCAATGAATATCGGAATCGCGGTCCCAGTCGTGCGGATCTGAAAATGACGGATCCGTCGTATCTTAACGAGATTGTCACAGAGATAGCATTTGCGCCTTGAGTCTTTCTTAACAAGTACGCCGTTTCGCGTCGACGGGAACGCTCGCAGGCAGGTTTGTGCAACGAGAAAACGCGCGCTATATCGCAAATTTACGGGAATTTATTGATAAGGCGGATAGAGAGAGTCAGAGGTGTACGCCGTGCGATACGCCTGTCAGGCATGCGTGAAACGACGTGCCGGTGGTTTAAGAGATTCGCAGATCGTTGAAAAATATTTCTTCATTCGAACGATAAAAAGATGCACGGTTCAAAATAAATAACAATATTGTGTGTGTGTAACATCATGCACGATAATAATAATACGTGTGTATTATGGACGTGTGTTTGCGTCTTCTCTGATTTCTCGCTGCAGCGCGATATCGAAGTGTCGCAAGAGAGAATCGAGAGAAAAATAAATTCGTTCTTTTGCCTGTCAGTATCAGCGGTCCGTCAATACGGACATTATTTCGATACACCGAGAATGGATAGATAGTTCGCGCAAGTTTTTCATCAGAGAAACTTATTTTATTCGCCGAAAGATGCATTTTACCAACTCGCGGCGTGTCGAATGTTAACGCGCGGTGCGGAAAAATAATTTCATTTTGTCATAAAAAATTAATGAAAAATTATTTCATTTTAATGACATATTGCAAGAAGAATGTTCGCGCGCGCGCGCACTTGACGTCGCAATTTAATATGGCGAGAAAGAGAAAAACCCTTAATTTATATTATCGGTGAAAAGGAGCAAATAGCGGCATTAATATTCGCATCGCGATGTCAGAAGCAGTCGAGGTTGAAAAGGATAATTTCTCGAAGAAGAATTCCGCTGACGAGTTTGTGGAAAAAAACAGGAAAAACACGGCACAAGAAGAGGCTGAAAGAAAGAATTGTCGTTCCAAGATACAACATCGGAGCGTTTATCGAATTCAGATCTTAATTGCATTATTCTCATTGAAAAACTTAAAAAAGACAATTAACTTTTAAAACTTGAAAAAATCGATCACGCATAATTCCAATCGAGAACGAGTTCTTCGACTGGTGATATTTAAATTTTTTATCGCGTATAAAAATAAACTGTGTTTCCTAGTTCGCGTATCTCTCTTTTATATTTCATTGCGTAACACGACGTTATTCCGATCAAAATTGCTAATAGTCTTATAATAGCAGATGATATTTCGGTTTCGCCTACGCGCCGTCTGACTTTTGCAATATTATTTATGTATATGCAACGACATTCTAGAGCAGCGATGCTTTCAGCCGATGTCGCGGGTGTGTCTGGCAACGCGAAGATTTTGAGCGAGACAAATGAGAGATAGAAAAACAAAAAAAAACAAAAAAAGACGCACCAAGAAAACCGCGAAAAATTTTATTCTGCAAATCTACGCGACAAGTAGTATTGCCGTGACGTTGACAAGTCCAGGTTTTAATACAATTATTACTATCTGTGTGTGTGTGTGTGTGAGATAATTTTCACGATTTTCTATTTATCCTCATGAAGTTGTTTTCCCGCAGTTAAATCGCGTTGAAAGAGAGAAAGAAGAAGAAGAAGGAAGAGAACACAATAATCAGTCCAAGAATTATGAGACATTTTTTTATGACTACTGTGTTCACGTGACTATCTGGTTTGCTCCTCAATCGTGATCTCGGTTATACTCGCGGTTATACTTACTTTTTTGTACAACCGCCAGCTTTAAGAAATACCGACGCGTTGGCATATAAAAAACCTAGTTTATTTTATATCAGATGTAAATTGCGTGATAAAAATTCATATGATTCCTCGCTTTTGACGTCGTAATTTAATTTATAGCTGAACCGAGTTGGGGAACCTTTTTTTTTTTTTTTAAAGCAACATCGGTCTGTCGCGAGTTAGAGAACCAGCCACCGCGCGTGTGTATGTGTGTTTGGTCGCGTTATCGCGATGTTTTCTCAATTGTGACGAAACTGAGTGTTTCGTTGACTTATAAAAAAATCGTCAAGATGAGCATTCCGATAAGAAGGATATTTCGCGTTTGCCCGCTAATTATCGAACGATCGATAATATGTATATTTTGTATATCACATAAATGCGATATTCGTGCTTGTAACGTAAGACTTCAGAGGGAATATCGCTCTTACAAAAGCAGGCGGTGCTCTGTATATCCGTTTCTACTGCCGCGTCGCATTACACGCGGACGATACACGATGTGTGCACAGGTGCTTTTGCGGTGGTGGGTTTCCTGTACAAACTTGAGGGATTACACGGTGACCTTTTCACGGGGTTTAAAACTTTCGGTTTTCGGTCCGTCGCGATAATTACACACACACGCACACATTCGCCCGAAATGTTTTTAAATGTTTTATATCGCATTAGCACAATGAAACGTTCGTGTACGAACGCGCGTTTCACATGAAAATCATTTTCAACGCGGGAGAAAAAAAATATACGAAGAAGATTTATAAGAGAAAATCTTGTGAATTAGAATTAATTCCCGACTGCTGCGAGTAATTAATTTCAATTAATTTATTTTGCGTACGAAGTCATTAAGGATTCATAAAATATTCTTTTCTAGCGCTACGAAATGCCCTAGTCAAGGTAAATATTGTTCTTTTTACCCTATTTTTTAGCCAGCGGTCTTTCGTGTCTCTGTGCAGAAGAGAAATTTAATTCCGGACAAACAATTCAATTTAAAAATCACACACGGAATATCAAAACAAAATTCGAGTTATTTTTCGCACGGAATAACGAAAATTTGTCGTGTCTTTGCGATTCTTAATCCGTAAAATTAAAACTGACATTGCGACAATGGATGTTTCGGCAGTGAAAAATGTTACATCGATCGCATGAAATCCATCGAAAGAGAGAAAATCGAGAGAGCAATCTTTTCCAGGAGACTCAAACTCGAATTTTTCAGAATCCGCCCGCGACACACACGCGTCTCACACTTTTCGCCGATCGACAACTCCGTTTTCTTAAACAAACAATAAGCTTCTTCGGTTTGCACGACCTGACCACAAGTCGGTATTGATCTCAGAATACCGAATTGAAACTGGACTGACGTATCGATTTCGCACGGCATGTCCTAGTTTCGTCAAGTCCGCGCCGTAAAGGATAAACCGACGTGTTCCTTTCCGCACAACGCTTTTATCCCGATTGTCCCGAGCGCGATTCGCGCACAATAGTCTCGTTAGTTTCCGGCTGGGTAAAAGTCCCATGTGGGAAATAATCCGTGGAGATCGAAGGCTCCGGCGAGTCGCGCCGGCCATCGGAACAAACGATGCGCCGTTCCGGTAAACGTTCTCCACGTGCACCGACCACGATGACCTTGGCACGCTTCCTTCAAGGTGCATCGACGTATATCGTTCCGCGATTTCTTCACGGCACGCATCGACCTGATAATAGCGAAGTCCGAGATTCGCGCTCGGCGAAGCGATATCGTCGAAACGAAATACGCAGATATGTACATTCGGCAAAAAAAAAGTAATCGCTTAAACACCATCTCTCACGCGACATATACACGCACGTATATTGCTAATTAACATTATAATGCAATTAATTATGTATTCAATCTCGCAATTAGCACACAAAAATCCGCGATTGTTCCGTGCTTACGGAACTCATCAATGATCGTAGGCTGCGTTCGAGAGCACTACTCGTATGCACTTTATCTTTCTCGCTCAGTAGATATAAAATAAAGATAGAGTGACGCTCGTGTGCTCACGCGAGTGATGTTTTTTCGAACGCGTAGCCTACTAAACGTTTAAATGATGATACAAGATACACACACGCACACACACACGGACATGTATATACGCGATGCATATAGCATGTAAATCCTGAAATATAATTTCCTCTTCAGCGATACTCATCGCGACGGGAAGTTGTGACGTGCCGTCGCGGAGTAACAGATGCTCGCGGTTTTAAGTCGCGAAACGAAGTTCCGTGTGCGGATGAACTCTCAACGTGTTGCGGCGGCATCTCACCGGGGGATCCGGATATATGTGCGAGTTTAGTGCAAGCGAGTTATTTGCCGAACCAAGCGAGTGTTTGTTTGAAAAGCAAACTCTCTCTCTTTCTCTCTCTCTCTCTCTCTCTCCCGGTGCTTCGCGAGATACACGTTTGTTGGAGGATGGAAAACCGCTTTGGAAGCAAGCTCTCCGAGTCGGCCATTCGGGAAAAACACGTAGGTACATACGGGCAAAACCTTGGCCCGTAGCACACGGGACAGCCCGACGACGACGCCTAGACACGCGAAATCTCTCCCGCGCGCCGCGTTTATTAATATTTCAGTAAATTCCCCGGTACGTTATGTGCGGATAATAATCTCGCGACGGCAGAAGAGTCATTACGTTATTTTTCCACGTACTACACTCTGAAATGCACAGATACAATCGGGGAAAAGAAAAGGTCGCGATTCTTGTAATCCGTAAGTATTGTATTAATATTGCAACCGGGGTCGAATTTCCGGTCGAACGCGACTGTGAAATCAATGGCCTACAACGGAGGCCGGTACACCTCGCTGGAAGATCTGGTACGTCTGCAAGTCTTCTTTAAATGCGTCGTCGATTTGACGGAGCAAACCAAACAAACAAATCGAAAAGTGTTAAATTCGGAGTCATCTGTTCGCGCATCGCGAGATGAGATTCCAACATGATACGTGGACGAGGCAGAAATTATATTATGTGCGCATGCGTTTTGTAGAATTATTTTTTTCTACAACAAATTTAGTGTCGCGCGGCACACGTCCTTCCGTAATCTCCGGACACAATTAACGCTACGCGCGATGTTATATATTTTTAAACAGCGTCGAGCTTTTCACTTCGCGACATTTTTCATTTCGCCGGCGACGAACACGCGACGATCAAAGAAAGAATTTTTATAATGTCAACCAAGATATTTCGGGAACGTGACCGTGTAACAATACGAAAGATTAAACCAAAGATTTGCGCTGACTTTTGCAACGCGTCGCGCGATTGCGCGGGACGGAGAACAATGCGCGCGTTTTCCTATAATAATTCCTTTAATTTTAATAATAATAAAACGCAAGTTATATTAGGTGTCATCGTGTATATAAAAACACTCTTAATGGAAATGCTTCATGTAGTTAAAACAGGATACGAGAACTCTCGATGGTGAAAACGCTACTTTCCTCGAAAAGAAAAACGGAAAAAGAGTATGTTTGTAAAAATAAAAATATCAGCAAACAAAATAAACAAGATGCGCAAACATTCGCCAATAAAAAACCAATGTTATTCCGCGATATCCGTTTACATATCGAAAAGTTCATGTTGGAAATATAAAACATTGCGTGGAAAACTGGAAAACGACGGTGAAAAAGATCAGATACAAGGAATCTGTATTTGTTTTTTTTTTTTTTTTTTTTTTTTTTTTTTTATGCGCGCGCAAACAGAAGTTTGTCTATTCGCTTAGGTAAGCAAAATTTCCACCGGAAATCAAATTTATCTCGCCACGTATTGAACACCCAGTGTAAATCCGAGTGTTTTCTCCAAATCATTGAGATTTTGTTGCGATGTATCAAAAATTTATATTTGTCACTATTAAATAATAATCTTGCAAATTCTTTGTAAAATTTGTTCCATTTGGACGCGTAAAACCCGTCATTCACAAATGGGGTAATGGGGAAACTTACTGGCATATTCAACGCTAGCGGTGAGGGAGGAATGTCCGAGAACACAAAACATAAACTGCGGTATCTTTTCGCCTTGGCGCGACAACGTGTCTAGCCGGGCATCGTTCGTTTATCAAGCGAATCGGTGCCGGTGAGTCTAGCCAAGTAGTTTGTCCCGCATCTCTCTCCGGGATTCCCCTTTCTCTACGACGGCCTCAGCTGGCACGAAGAGAGCACGCGCGCGGCACGGGCTTTGCGAACTAATTAAACCTCTTTCAGGACAGGTATTCGCGCGATTAACTCTCTGACAGCAAAGAGTTTGCTCGGGGGTCATTATCGATTCCGTAACGCAAGTTCTTGCAATAGTTTTTATTTTTTTAACGCAAAGATAACGTAGTTTTAGTTCTCAACGTCGCTAATTGAGGGATTGACAAAATCATGACGTAAAAAAAGAGAAAATGACTCAAAGTCCGCTGTCAAAGAGTAAAGGACGACGTTGACATGTCACTGACGGGAAGATATTCGCAATGAATTCGGAATTGGAAGAATTCTCGGTTTCTTTCATGAAGTTTGTTCAGAATTCAATTATTCAGAACGATGCAATATCGTTTTGCGCGATTGCAGAATGGAAACATTCCGCAAACGTTTGAATCCTTTCGAACTTAATTGCAGTCGCGATGTAATTTCAACTTCGTATATAATACTCGTTCTTACTATCGCTGACTCGCCCTTCTACCGAGACAGAAAGAGAGAGAGAGAGAGCTCTCGAACGCGCAAGTACAATTTCGAGATCATCGTTCGCTTCTTGCGGAAAATTCGAAACGTCTCGCATTACATGCAAATTTACTCTCTGTTTCTCTCTTACCTTCGTTAAATGTTAAACAAGAGTTGCCCTAACGAAACCCGATTAATCAAACAATTAACGAACTTAATCAAACGAAATCTCGACACAATGTGTTCCGCTTTTCAGTTTGTTAGTCCAAGATAAACGGCACAAGCGTATGCGCATTTTCGTGAAACAAGAGAGAGAGAGAGAAGACTAGCTTTACATAAAAAAATCCGAGTCCGATCGCTTTAACAAGAAATAAATACGCGGGAGATTTGTTCTTGAGAGGCAAATGAAAAGCGCCCGGGCACATAACGAGATCCGCTTGTTGCCTCGCGTAAGCCGTGTAATACGCAATGGCATGGACTCTAAGCGTCACTGCAATGTGCAAGAGAGAAAACGCGTATTTTTTTTTTGTTATCCGCGGAAAAATATCTCCGTCATCAATTATTCGAGTCACCACCGTTCTGAATCGTGAGATGCATCCCTCGCATCCGTGGCATAGAATATAGAATAATCGCGATGCGTACGTGTGTATGTCTACGTGTATGTATGAGCTCGGCTTTTGTGTCTCGAGTCGTGACATTTGCCAGCGAAGTCGGACGGGTTGTTGTACGGCGCGCGCCGTCGGACGGACGTGCGGAATATCCGCACCCGCGGAAATGGAGAAAAAAGCGCGTGATGCGGACACGGATCGGGCTCGTGACACGATCTGCTATGCACACAGGCGAAAAGGGATGATAGGAGATGGAGAAAAAGAGAGAAAAAGAAAGAGAGAGAAATGTCTTTACATCCGGCAAAAGGTCGATTTCAACTCCGCTTGCGGAAGGTTATAGACCTCGACGCTTTATTATTAACGCGATGTGTATCGATTTTGTCTGCCTGCCTCCGTAAACTCGTTTCTATTCTCGCGGTTGCAGATTTGTGTGGTGAAACTGAGGGGAGAAAGCGGGAAAGAGAAGATTGCCGATTTTTTTTGTATTTCTTCGCGGCACAATCCGAGGTTACAAGACGACTTCGTCATTCATTTCGCCGTGTCGAGCAAGATAGACAGGGGTGGCTTTTATTTCCGCAGGGGATAGGGGCGAGATTTTCTCGGGCGGTGAAATGAAAATTTTATCGAGTCGAAATGGCAAACGCGCGATAGATATTCCTCCGTGGCGAGTGAGTTGGAATTATTTTTAGTCTTTGTTCACATCGTATCTCACAAAGACATAACGTCCATTTAGGATGTCTCTGTTGAACGGTCCGTAGCTCCATGTGACGTCTAATGAACGTCTGATGGAGGTTTGTATAGAATGTTGTTCCGTGTGGAACAGCGCGTCGCGATCTATTCAAATTGCCTTTCAATTCACATTACAGCGACCGTTCGATCTCCCCTGTGGAAGAAGATTTGATTCTATGACGTCTACCGAACGGTAGCGCCCTAAGAGTTATAGCGCAAAGCAAGCTTTTTCATCGCGTTCAATGACGTGTAATTTTTCTACGAGAAAATGAGCGATTACAGTTCTTCTTGCTTCGGATGAAGCAGGATATGAATTAACCGTAAAGAATAAGACTTCATTGGATTTATCCGAGTCTTTACGAAGAGGGTTTTGCTCATCTCCTTTTTTTTTTTCACGTCTCATGCGTAAATGATAAAATTCTTTCTTTTTATTTTTGCTACGAAAGTTTTTTAATACAACTTTCAAAACGTATTGAATGTGAAGCGAAACTGTTTTACAAGAAAGCGAAAAAATTAAATTTGCAAAATAGAAGAAACGCAACTTTGCTTTGGAAAATTTTAAAAATTGCACAAATATAACATTATTAAATTCATGTTAAAATTTTAATCCCTTTTGAGCATGCTGCTTATTTTATGAATAAAAAGCGCACACTTCTCAAGCAATTAGATGTGCACGTTTCGAAGTGCAAGTCACGCAATTTTTTTTTTTAGCGACGCGATGTGTGAATATTTATTTTGCTTTATCTCTCACGGTCGTATCTAAATTTATATACTGTCAGTAAATAATCGCAATATTCTCTTCAGGAAATATTATTGTTGAAGCGATATCGAAACATGAATAAGTTGCAGCATTTAAATTTTTATATGTTAAAAAGTATTCGAGCAAAGCGAGATTGTGTCCACGGTGCGAATATGACCCTTATGTTGCATAATAGGTTTTTTCTTTTTATCGCGAATAGGCGCGTGGGCCGCGCTACCGCGGCTTTTTGAATTTTAGAGTGCGCCGTTCGTAGAAATTTATTGTCTACGGCAACCGTATCCTGAGACATGTATATACGCAATATGTCGTAGATTCCCGCTAAAAATACGTCTCCCAGGCGCGTCTGGGAAAGAGCGGATTGCGATGTATGTATATTTCGCGCCTTTGCCCGCGTCACTGAATTAGATTTTTCCGACGAGATAGACCGTTCGAGTCTAATGACGGAATAAAAACCAAACGGTAGTATAGATATGAGCATCTATTTTTTCTTCAGACCGAACTTTGTGTGAGATGTTTATGTTCAAAGCGACGTAAATTCGGCGCAAGATCGCGTCCTCGAGATATGTTTCTTCAAACTGAATTATATTTACACTTTCAGAACGTGTGATGTTTCCTCGATCGCAGAGAATCAAGCTCACGCTTTAATATATCGCTTACATAATTTATTTTTCTTTCGAGAGTTTGAAGTAATTTATTTGCTGATAGAACGAATTATCATGAGATAAGAGACAGAGATACGTCGCGATTGTCAGTAAAGCGGGACAGCTCACCTGATGATACATTTATCCGAAAAATCGTTGGAGAAATATAAATTCAAGATTCATCGACTTCCATCCTCTTTACGCAGGATGAACGATCCAGATCTCGGACTTCGGATCTCTCTCTTCACTTCTTACGTGTGGCAATCCAGAAAATTTCCTCTCGCACCCCGAAAATTTATCTCTCTAAGACCTTTTTTTTGAAGCAACGATTCATACGTTGCGTTGAAAATTTGATCTCCCATTCGCTCGCGATAATAAAACAGCCGTACGTTTTTTTTGTGTGTATGTGTGCGTGTGAAACAATAGAGTGTTCTCTTTGCTTTCGCCGAGACTCTCGAAACTGCGCGCGCGAATGAACGACGACGAGCGAGGGTCGCCGCCGTTTGGCCGGGAGGACCGACCACCCCGATGTATGTCCTTCTCTTTGATGCCACGTGCTGAAGTCAAACGGGCGTTAGAGCGAGAGAGAACGGGCGCGAGCGACCACGTCGGCGCGTCGCGACGCCTCCGTCGACGCGCGCAATTGACGCTTCCGGGGTGCGGGACACCTACTATAAACGCAGGAATCGCGATCGCGTCTGTGGATCTTGCGCGATTCATCTCTCACCGAAGAACTACCTGTAATGAGCTGTTTGCATTGCGGAACGGAATTTTCAATTGAAATTTATTTCCTTTCGTGTTTAACGAAGTACATTATTATGTACTTTTCCTCGCTCTCTTCCGAATATTATACACACAGCTCATTTTCGCAAATACGAGCGAAACATAAATTATTTTAATTAATTATTGCGCGTGTTTGAATGCAACGAACCGTAATTCCCTTGTTTGCGTTTCTCGCGCGCAAAACCGATAAATTTCTCGTTAACCGTATGCGTGAAGTGTAAAGGGTTAATCTAACGGTTATTGAATTACTGCTTCGTACATATCAGTATGTACGTCGGATCGGGATGAAATCGACAGCGCGTAATCTGTTTTGACAAGTATAAGTACGCAGCGCGCGCGGAATAGAGACGGATCGCGAAATCGACACGTTGCAATTTCTGACGATATCGGAGGTCGTCCTCGCTTCTGATCGTCGTGTTTCTCGCGCGAATTGCCTCGCAGCGGTCTTTTTAAAACCACTCGTAAGGATCACGACCGATTTTACGAGTCCATTTCGTGGATATATTGATCTGTTACGTTTATTTTTAGCGAGAAGCCAGAAGATATTGATAATCAATTTTGCCATATTGTTTCAAGAAATGTTTAAGAAAAAGAAAACAAAAAGAGAATATATATGTACGTATACAGTATGATATTTCACATGAAAAAAAAGTTCTGACCATTCGAAACGACCATCGTTTGTTTTTTATGAAGCACGATAAGATCTTGTTAGTTTTATGAATTTATGAATTTTTTTAGAATTTTTTGGAAATCCGGCTGTGTCTCCCTGGACACTCGGCAAAATACAAATCTTCATCATTTTTTCGATAAAGACAGATATTAACAATTTAAATTAGAGGTCAAGTACGAGCTTATGTGTCGAATGTACGTGCAAAAATATAGTCTTTTGAACGTGTAAATAAATACACGTGGAATTTCAAATTAAATTCAATTTAAAAAATTCATTTTATAACGATGTTTTGGTTTGCATTTCATATGTATAAAATATTCGATAGCTAAAATGTAGTTTTTTTCTCGCACTGGAGTTTTTAAAATTTTATAAGAGAATTAAATTGAGTATGTTTTATACATGAGATCCCCAAACCAAGCCGTCTTAAATGAATTTTCGAGTTCAATTTAATTTTCACGTATATTGATTTACACGTCCAAAACAGATAAGAGATTTTTATTTTTTAAATTATTATATTTGCACGTTACACATCCAGCACACATAGATAATGATCTCTCTAATTTAAGAAGTTGTACATTATCACGAGCTTTAATATTTGATACATATATGCCTAACGTGAAAATTACACGAATAAAACGACTCTTTGTTTGAACAATTGATGAAAATTATCTCAACGATACACATATCGCGAATAAAACGAATTTAAAATGACATTTCATCAACAATTCTTATCTCGTGTAGCAAAAATCAACAATGATAACATGAGCGCGTAAAAACGGCAATGTTATAAAAAATTTATTATTCTTTTTAGATTATCCATCAACAAATCTTTTATCTCTTCTCTCTCGTTATGTCTGATGATAATTTATTTGAAAAATATTTTTTCTTCAATTTTAAATAGTTTCAATTTTTTATTTCATTTTCTGAAATATTTAAATATTTAATTTTTTTAAATATTGGAATACTTTGCTTTAATACGTGCTGCTTTAATATTTTTAATATACTTTGCAGTTTGGAAACAAGGTCTTAACGCAAACAAATTTCTTATGTTTTAGAGCACCAGGCAATGGCCAGTCACTGACCAATTATACGTAGTATACAATCCTATGCCTTTATTAGATGTTCACTAGACATCTAATAAACGTTACGTTTACGTGGAAAAGAACACTGACTAGAGAATTAAATAACGCAATGCCGAATTATCGCTATACAAGAGACAACATCCGTCTTACTACGGCTCAAAGGAACTTTTACGAAGACAATGGATATTTGGTATTTCCCAACCTCGTGCCGCAAGATTTGCTCGATAAATTCCACAAAAGGTATAAAGCGCGAAACGTGCGCATCAAACTTACGATGCGATGTTTCTTATATTGCAGAAAACATATTTCAAAAACTAAGTATTAAAAAAAATCTTAGTAGTTTTTTTTTTATGTGACTTCTATAAAAACTTGGAGGTACTCGTGGCAGTTACGTTTTGTATTGCGACGTCAAAAGCGAGAAATTTTAGATTAACTTTCATCAGCAAATAATCGGGAGTTTTTTTTTTCAATTAAAGAAAAAAAGATTGACGCAATGTTTTTTCATCGCGCGTACCGTAGATATTTGAACGTGGGGAAAAAGATCTTTTTTCATATCCAAACATCTACACGCGAATTGAAAATAATACTTCTGCAATTGCTACGTCAATCAGAATGATCTTATCGGCAATTTGCAGTATGAAACTCAATGATGATCTTGTAGTGTTTACTGGACCGTTCGACGTTTCGGTAAATTTACTGACGGTTATTAACTCACGCAAATACCGCGTGCAATCGCGGTATCACGAACAATTCACACACGGATATTCGAATGAAATATCAAGAGGGTCGATTGTGCATCTATGCAATGTAGTGAAAAATAATTGCAAAAGTGAGCAAATTTACTAGTTGTCGACCAATAAAATGGTCGGATCACATAAATATTTTAATAAAAATCGCTCACTTTTTTGTCATTTTCACTACGTCGCATAGATACACAATCGGCTCTCTGAAATGCCGACGTACAGTAAACTGCAAATATTATATCAGGTCTCTCTCCTTGGTATCGATCATAAAAACGCATCTCTGGATAATTCTGTTTACTCAAAAAGAGAAGAAATAAAAAGATCAATTTTTAGAAGAATATTAAAATCTCGTATTAAAGAACGAGATTTTAATATTTCTGTTTTTCTTTAGATTTGACGATATTGTCGCGGGTCGAGCTCCGCGAAATGGATTAATAGTTATGCGCGATGTGAAGGACAAGAAATCGGTGAATAAGATACAGGATCTGCAATTCGACCCGGTATTTCTTGAGTATCTCAAGTACGAAAAGATCCTCGACATAGTCGAGTGCTTCACAGGACCGAATATTCTAGCGATACACAATATGCTGATCGCGAAACCACCCGACGTTGGATATGGCACTTCGAGGTAATAATAATCTTCACGCTCTCGAGATTTGAAGCCAATTAATAATCGATTGTTAAATCTTTTTTTTTTTTTTCATTTCTTGTTCGGTTTGAGCGATACGAACATGATCCGTACCTATAGGTAAAAATAAAAACAGCAAAATCTCCTTTCTTTCGTTAAGACATCCTCCGCATCAAGATCTGTATTACTTCCCGTTTCGTCCCGCCAACAAGATAGTGGCTTCTTGGACAGCCATGGAACTCTGCGACACGGAAAACGGATGTCTCTATGTGGCACCTGGATCGCACAAATACGAGCACTTGTTTAAACATGGTTATCCTACAGATGGAGTGGTGAACAAATTTTACCACGGCATACAAGTAAAACTGTTCCTTATGTTCTTTTTTAACTTTAAATTAGTCGATTGTTTTTTAACGTTGTTTCCTGTTTAGAACTTGCCGCAAGTTCACTGGGTGAACCTAGAGATGCAACCTGGCGACACGGTGTTCTTCCATCCGTTGCTCATACACGGATCCGGCGTCAACAAGTCTAACAGAACTAGACGAGCAATTTCCTGCCACTACGCGACAGCGGACGCAACCATGATCGAGGTATGTAAACGAAACAAATAAAATACGTGAATATAAATATAAAAAAACAGCAAAGAACGTTTTAACAAATAAAATGTGTTTTTGACAGACCGATGAGGTCATGGACACCATTAAGAATGAAATTCTGGAGTATGCAAAGAAAAAATATCCCAATGTGGATATGAAATATACGGATATATGGCGCTTCAAAAGCTTGCTTGTGCGCGGTCTTAGATCTTCTTTCTGAGCATTATCAATCTATCTAACTACATATTCAATATGTACTTGTTTTTTGGAAGAGGGTAATATTAAGATAACTTTAAGACAATCCGCGTCAGAGAAGGATACACGGGATTCGTTCAGCAAACGATACGGGAGATGGCATTCGGGAGAGAGACGGGTGAGAGACGTCATCACAGAAGAAGAAGTAACGCCAACGACGCGACGGTCGCCGTTATTATTTAATGAGTTAATATTACGTCGCTGATGGGAGTTCAATGATTGCGAGACGTAACAGTGTTTCGCAAGAGGATCTTTGTAAGTGTTCTCGTGCACACTTCGCATACTGAAGCTCGACGTACGGCACACAGCCAGGCAAATCTGAAAACGGTCTGTCCTTCGAGTCCGCGTCTCTCCCTCGTCTTTCCGCACTTTTAGAAATATGAGGTTCACGTCCTTTCGACCTCGCATTTGTAGGATAGACTGAAATATATATAAATTTGTTACTACATTTTAACCGTCACTTTTTCTTACAAAGAGATAAAGATGTATATTACAAACATATGTAATACAAATAAATGCAATTCTTAAAATCACTCGATTTACCTTGTTGGGATTTAAACAACAAGAGACGCAATATTCGTAAATGGTACAACATCCTTGAAGATTGCAAGTTTTACAGCTGTATCTCTCCCTCTTAATCACAGCATCCTCTTTGTTCTGTTGTGTCTGTTCTATTGTGCAACATCCATTTGGCAGAACTTCATGTCTCGAACATACCAGACCGCGTTCATCCACTATCAAACCTTTGCCCTAAAGAATAAATATTTGTAAACATGAGACAGTTGCCAATACAAGAATTATTATTTATTAAACTCGTTTGTAGTAAATATTAACTTGAATAGAATTGCGACAGGATTGATTGAAATCGTCGTTTTCGTTTAAATTGGCTAAGTTGATATTTTCTATATTGTCATTAGTCCCAGTCAACATTTCCATCTGCCACGGTAATTTATCAGGTACCGCTAGCTCACCCGATGATAATATGTTTTCATCGGGCATCAAATCTTCGTTGTCATTAATTGCCATAAGATTCGTATCGTCAATATTATTGATTGGAGTTAATGGTATTTTCTGTAATATGAATGAATTTACATTTGTTCAGTATAAATTCAGCATAAACAAATGATAATGTACAACAATGATATTGTAATTGCTGTGCGAACTTAATTCTGAATTGACGACATAATTGATTCAAGATGATACAAATATATGCCTACCTTTCCATTTTGCAGCAACGATACGATACAATAGGTCAATGACAGTGCAAAAATAATTCCAAGAACGAAACGTCGTCTGATTATTCGAATCAGACCGGTGCAGCTTGGCATTTTTCCTTGTCTTTTATTGATCGTTTTTTCTTAAAATAGTCACGTACTATCGTCAGAAATGATCGTCGATCATGTTATCTTACGTGACTTTTGAACCGTGTATAAAATATAGTGCATAACTGTGGAGATCCTCGTGATGACATTCAAGCACATTTGGAACTTCGCAGTTTCAGAAGAGGTTATGCTTCAGGTTATTTACTTTTCGCCAAGTAAATGTTTATATTAGTTTTGATTTCTTTATATTTCCATAGATGTGTGCTTAATCGCGTTGCGGTTTGGTACAAAGCACATTGTTTGATAAGAAACAACCGTTGGGTTTCCGCTCTGTGAAAGAATATAAAGTTAAGTATTAAAAATCAAGTGTTGCAAAAAGCAATGACTTCTACAGGTTAGAAAATCTGTCATGTCGGCGTGTGTGCATAAAATATATGTGTGTCGGATGTGTGTTCATAAAATATAAACTGTGATATATATACATTTGTTGCACATAATCATTGTATTCATATTACACCATGGATATTTATATTTGAATACTTCGAAGATTCAAACCGCTTTAACGAAAATGTGATTCTAAGCCTGACTAAATTTTGCAACTAATCATCACTTGAAATCTAGCGGTTCGAGCCTTGGCTAAATCTTATAAAAACAGGTGATGATTTGATTTTATTATTCCTGTTCTTATTTCTATCGCGTTTATTGTGAAATGGGCGTTAGCGATATTTTTTATTGCTGTTTTTTTTTATCAATATTTTTTTTGTTCCTATTCTCATTTTTATTGCCCAAGGTCTTTTGAACGTGTAAAGAAAAAACTTTAGAAAAAGAATTAGAAAACGTTCTATTCTGCGGAAGCTATTCTTTGCACTCGGACTTTTTATCTTCATTTTTTGTGTAAGCATTTTAATGTCGAGTTCACTGATTCTCATTGATCTTATTTTTGTTACAGACTGTTTGTTGTAAAATCTTCATAAATTCAATAGATAAATAAACATTTATACACACGAGTAGAGAAAACGCGTGAACACACATTTTATATCTTATTTGAGCTCTTTTTTTTTTTTTCAACGATTAATCTCGTTTGGTGCCACTTTAAATCAGAAAATATATTATCAATTCGTTAGCTAAAAAGTTTTAATTGCACTTTCGCAAATCAACTAAATAAAACATCTTGATTGTATTAATAAAAATTATTGTGATCAAGAATCACTGCGCCTAATGCGTTTCACATATTTGCTACTTAATTGTAAATTATTTCGTTCTAACGTTGACTTTTCTGCGCAGTTGTCGTCGAATCATCAATCTAATGTCAGTTTACTGACATAATTCTACTAAAAACCTTAAAAAGAGAAGATATTTTATCTTCACTGAACGGCGATCTATTTTGAAATAGATTTTCCAAATTTCAAAATTTCTTTTCTAACTGTATAAAAACCGCTCTCGATTAGTTTTTTTTTTTTCAGATCAGTTACTAATCAGACACTGTGCTAATCAATTCAAGACATTCATATAACAATAATATATCGTAAGGTAATAATTAAAAGTATTATATTGCAAGTAATATAAATTTATTATTATGCAAGTAATATATAAGTGCGACATCTTCTACATTCATTTTTTTAACACATATCAATTACAAATCTTAATGATGACTGAATCTTAGTGACTAGCGATACGTACAAATATGTAGTCTTGCTAGACACGACACAAGCTGAAACTGAGCGTAGATGATGTCATAAATTTTGTAACCCAATACTAAAGTATGCTCGCGGTCATAAAACAAATTGTTGTTGGATTAGTTTGAAATCCTTGAGATCTCTTTGAAACTTTCGAGTCAAAAGATGAAAGGCCAATACACGGCAGAAAAATATATTCGGTGCTTTATGGCAGAAAAAATCTATCAGTTTTTTTATCTGGATGTTTGTATTTATACATATTTTAAAATTTTATTAAACATGTAAATTTATAACACGTAGAAAAAGTTGAGTAAGTATATAACAAGTATATAAATATATTTTCATAAACATTTAAAAGCTTCGATTTTTTCATTTACAAGAGACAAATAAAAAATAATATATGATAACGATATTAGAAAATTTATGAAATTTACAAACTAATACACAAAGAAATAATAATATATTATGTATAAACTGTTCATATAGAAAAATATCGAATTCTTTAATTAACTCTTTTAATTGGCTGTGTTTACTTTGGTCTGATGATTTAAACAATCTTGAAGCGTGATTTCTCCTTGCTTTCTTTAAAGACTGCGTGAATATATACAAACATTCTGAAAGTCATCGAAATAAACATCCGCGAGAAGAAACAATGATCCTTTCATGCGCTTAAGCGCTGTAAACAAAATATTACGAGGACGTTCGAGTTACAACACACTCACTAAGTTACGTCTGGCAACATAATCCGAGGAATGCATAGAGATGGAGAAAAGAGGAGGGAGAGGGTTTCATCTTCATATAAAGGTGTAAAGTAAGCTTACTCCGGTTCATATTGTCAGTGACCGTCAAGGGTGGTCAAAGACCGATCGTGCGCAGTGAAAGAAAAGAGAACGGAACAAATTAGAAAAAAAGTTTTCTCTAGCAATTTGTTTCTATTTTTTATACATGACGTATATACATATTTACACGCATATTAACTTTTTTCACGCACGCACAAAGAATATATATTCGAAAAATATTCCTCGCACAACGTAGCGTAACGTAACGCCTACAAAAGATGAGAAAGAATCGAATTCTTGTTCTTCTAGATCTTATTTACAATCGTCCCTTTATTTTATTACTTTTTGGATTCCTTCTCTTCGGCCTTCCTGTATTTTAGTAGAACCCAACTCCAAGAGTTGGGTCACAAGAGTTATAAAATCTGGAAGGTTTCAGGACCGCAGTGAAAATTCATCTCAGTCAACGATTGTGATTCTATTCATTTAGACGCTCTCGATTCATCTTTTCTGTTATAAATAAATGGCATTTAATGGTAAATTATAGTGGGCGTCACAAACAAGTGTCAACTCTTTAAGCGCTTGCTGATCGTGATTTTAACATCAGTGTCAGTACCTACCGATTTTAGTGAACAAATATAATAAATGTTTGACCGTATGGAGTGCATGTGATGGTGTAACAATAATACTCGACAAAATTAATAAATTAATGTTTTTAAGTCACTAATTTGTGTTTTTAAGTGAGTAATGAAAAGTTATTTCACATTTTCTGTTGTTTTTTTTGTTTTTATTTTTATTTATTATATATATTAGGAGAGAACGTTACATAATTTTCGCGCGACGCATGTATTAAAAATGAAAATTGTACGTATATGTTTGTAACAAAAATATTTAACAAAAATATTCATTTATGATGTATGTGTGTATATTTTTATATTTACGTGTGTGACATTTTGTTAATAAATCGGTAATAAAGACTGACAGATGTGCACAATGTGCAACAAGCGGTTGTTTGTACAATCAACTATTTTGCACAAAATCTTTGATAAAACTCCTTTTTTATGAATATATTTTTTTTAATGGAAAAGATTCCTCAAATTCTAACCTTTCTTTAGTTACGTAATACATATAACCTTATTTAGCTCTAAACTTCTGCTGTGTATGTCGAACACGTTAATTTGTTTATATAACAAAATCTTTTTTAATTTTTACGTTTATTATTTGTTACACTGTCACATTCATATATGAGCGCATATCTAATTTTAGTTTTGTCACTACAATGAACAGGACATGATCTCTGGACCTCTCTTAACAACAAAGCAAACTTAAAACACTTCGTGCCGCAATATATCATCGATTTCAAGAGGAAAACCATTAGATTCGCCAAGACGCTGATGATTGAATTGGCGGAAGAAATGGACTCGATAAGCGAAGACACTTTGATGTAGGTAAAGCGCGATAGTCAAATAATCGCGTGTGAACAATTCAATACAATAGTATCAATAAAAATGTCAACAAAACTTAACTTAGAGATCAAACTGTTAAAATGTGTTAATAAGACGCATTGGAAACACATACCACTGTGATTTTTAGGTTTAAGATTGAAATTGATTTGAGTCGCGTTACAAATGTTGCAAAGAGTTGTTCCTTGTTTCTCACAAAGGGACAGGTGTGTGTGCTTACTCTTTCGACGTTTGCGCGCTTCGTTTTACACTCGACGATCGATAGACCGACGTATAAAGCGCGTGAGCGCTCTGAAGCTAACGTATGTAAATGTAGAAGTCTAAATTGCAAAGTGCTCGTTACGCGCCGACTAATCGCAGACGATAAGCACAAGGCCGTTTTATTTGGCTAATTAAAATAAGACAATCCGTCTGACAGACGGTTCTGTCTAATCGCAAAAGCGCTAAAAGAACAATACGCTGAATTCAACTTGCAAATTTCGACTTATCGCGAAACAAAATGAAAAAAATTAATTTCGCATCTCGCACACTTGATCGCAACAAAGAGAATAATGTAGCGAACAATTGGTTGAAACGTCGAGAAAGCAGCTTTGTTTTCGAGTCGAGAAAAAGCAAAGAAAAAAACGATATGTCAAAAAAATATACAGCCAAAATGTAATTCTCTCACGAGAGGATTAATCGATATAAGAAGATTCCTTACGACGTAATGTGCGCAGTCCGTGAACTCCGGTGATACATTATATTTTTATAGTTCGGAGCCTCATTCCAATCACGTCTCGCGTATCAAAATGATTCGCATCTTTACGCATGTACATTTTGTCCAAATGTCTTCTATTTTGTAATCGTAATATTTCGCAATATGTAATTCTCCGAATAACATAATCTTATTTTTCTATGTGTAATTTCAGCGCGAGAATCTTATCTCAGGACGTGAGTCAACATTCAGTTCCGTTTTGTGAAGAGAAGCACCGAGATGGAGAGCAACAGACGAGAGAAAAAATACAGATTCGTGGAGTTACCGATGATAACATCGTAAATTTGGGTAACACGTTCAATGCTTCTCAAGTTATCGCGAATCGCGGTAGAACACGTAACAATAGCAACGATCATCAGAAGACTGAAACTCAAGAATGTAGCTCGTCATCAGAAAAAACGCTACGCAGTTCTCGTAACGTAGAAGGTGAGGAACCGATAAGATCGACTTCTTATGTAACAGATACATGCGCGGAAAGTTGTTTAGAATTGTTAAATGAGAAGGTAGGCGAAAATATAACAATGATCATGTCGCATAAAATAAAACTAAATTTACGATCTATGGATAAGGAAAGAATTAATCAAGACAAAAATGTATCTTTACCAAATGAAAAAAACAATCTTAAAATAATATTAAAACGAATACTAGAATGTCCAGATAACAATCGTCAATCAAAAAAAACGAAAAGAGACAAAAGTTATGCGTCGTTCAATGACAGTAATGTGGAACCGTTTTCCGAGAACAAAGAAGACAGTAATAAAGAGGAAACGCAAAATTGTCAAGCTCAAAATTGGCGAGTAATAAAGAAAAAACGCAAAATTGACAAGCTCTCATCTAGCGTTTCTCAAAAGAGTGTGGCGAGTACAATTCCAGCAGCAGCAGCAGCAAAAACCTTAGAGAATTCTTTGGCGCATTATGCTGCAGATAATAGTGACATAGATAGTACACTAAGTACTGTGGAAGGTAGCGAAGAAACGTCATTGTTTATGAATAAGTCGATAATAGAAGAAAATATAAGAAACAAAAATAAGAAAATAGATATTTTTGTAAACGAAGCAGATCAGAGACACGTGATACAAAGTTCGCAGAAACAACAAGAGAATCAAGAACCATTTATCGTGGAACACGCTGATTCAACAAACAACGTGGAGAAGCAAGATAATGAAGAAATATCATCATCATTTTCAGAAATGATACATGTAGAAGAGAATGCAAAAATTAAACAAAACGAAATTATTGAAATTAATTTTTTAAACGAAAACTCTCGAAGTCAAAAGTCAAGCTCAAAATCGTCAAATATATCCACAACAGAGTCTTCGTTTGATGTTCAAGATAATGATCTTAATAGTTGTGATAAATCACAAATCCATGAAACATTGTCATGTAACAATACTTTAACAAAAGATGTGATGAAAACTGTAATAGGCGATCGCTTGCCAACAACAACAATATCTCTTTCCAAATCGATCTTCCCCGAAAAATGTTCTTCCCAAAATAAATGTGTCGACAACGAAATATCCTCCGTAGCGATAGCAGATTTGCCATCAGATAATTGTGTTAACGAATCACCGACCACTGGTGACGGTAATACTGAATTAGAGTTACAAATAAGACCCAAGACGCATTCTGAAGCGATTCAGACATTCTCTGTGAAAGCATCTTTGGATTCATTGAATACATGTTTGGACAAATATAAGGGCAATCCTGAGGCTCTTTTAAAACTTTTAAAGTGCAACTCAATTACAAGTGCGGAACAATCTGAAAAGCAACAAGACACGCAAATCACAAGTGAAAATAGTTCTGAATCAATTAATAAGTGCAAAACATCCGATCCGAAGCAACAATCGGCAGAGAATCGTCCGAATGGCAACGAGAATACAACAGACGAACAGACACTCAAAACAAAGAGTTACGGGAATATAAAAGTCCGATCTTGGGAAGAGCTCAGCTCTCCAATATTATCTTCTACCTCACAAATAGAATCTAATATATTTAATTTAAGATCCAACTCGCAGGTGCCGAGCCAAGTTACCAACCAAGGTCCGTCGTGTACAGAATACGATGGTATAATTCCATGTACTTTACATTGCATTAAAAAAAAGTTCGTAGAAGTCAGAAGTGCAATACAAAATATCATGATTAGCTTACATTGTATTCGCTCCGTTACATGTCCCACAATGCAATATAGCATTCTTTCTAAGCAACAAGTGCAAGAGATGAAAGATAATATGGCGAAATTAAATACAAATATAAGTAAATTGAGAAAGTTGCTACACGTAAGAAGTAATGAGGATGCAATTAAGTTTTTTAACGATTGTACAGGTTTGTCGTATCTAACGGCCGAGAAATACATCGGATTAGCCAATTTGATAGATGACTACTCTCAGTTCTACAAGTTAGCTAGAGGAACTTATCTTAATATATCACATCTTACCAATAACACTTCTCATAATTTTAATTCTACATGTAATAAGACGCAAATGAGTTCGCAAAGTGCACTCTCATCTTCATACGTGTCACCTTCAGACCCTACGAGAACATCAAATCACGATAGATCACAATCTTCGACACTGTCAAATGCCTTTCCGACGAACTCGAATATCAGCTACCAACAATTTTCAACAAATACCAGATATCCAAACCAACATGCGTCAAGTAGTTATCAACAACAACAACAACAACAACTTGCAAATAATATTCTACCTTCGTCATACCTGAACAAAATAACATCGCCTTTAGGTGCTCAAAATGCAAATCATGTTTCATCTCCGCCATATTCAGACGGAGTGACATCGACATCAAGTGTTCAACGCACGAATAATGTTCCACCTTCGTCGTACCCAAACAGGGTAATATCGGTGTCATTTGCTCAACAGGCTCCTATAAATTTGAATAACGTCACGTACACAACGAGTGCGTTTGGATCGAATAATATTAATGTGTCTGGATCCGCATGTCAAACAAGTATGTATCGCACATTTCTCACCGTATATCAGATTTTATCCTTAATATCTAAACATTTAAGATTATTATTCAAATAGCATATATCACCTGAAACAATAATAACATTAACATTACAGATGCTTCCTTAAATAGGGGGATGCCTCAAACCACATCGTCTCAAATCGTACAGCCAGATATGCCTGTTGTGATTCTTCCGACAACGCAGCAAACTGTGCCGCAGCAAAATGTGGCAAACATATCTATGAAATATTTTGTCTTAGCAAACAAACAACAAAACTCAGCAAATTTAAATATTCAGCAGCACAGTTTCGCAAATCCGTCTGTGCCGCAGCAACAACCAACAAATTCGTCTATGTACCAACGAAATCTGGCCAATTCGTCTGTGCAGCATCAGATTTTAACAAATCCGTCTTTGCAACAACGAAATGTAGTACTAAACCCATCTATGCAGTATCAAACCTCATCGAATCTTTCTGTACAACATACACAACAAGAAAGTCACTTAACAAACGCACACGTGCAGCAACTACAGTTACCGAATTTGTCTGAGTATCGGCAAAATCTAGTCAATTCGTCTAAGCGGCCTCAAACTTTCGCTAATCTTCCTACGCAGAAAAACGATGCGGCAAGTTCGCTCATGCGGATGCAACATTTAGCGAACATAGCTACGTATAAACAAAACACAGCAAATCCGTCTGTACTGAGGCAACTTTTATCAGCAAATCAATTGATATCGCAGCAAAATTCACGACAAAACTTGTGCCATGCGAATTGCGCGGAATGTTTGCAAATTGTATCGAACAATTTGCAAAACATTAGGAAAAATCAAAACTCCGCACACGTACATACATCGACAGGTCGAAGCGATACGATCGCTGTATCGAACAATTTGCGAAACATTAGGAAAAATCAAAACTCCGCACACGTACATACATCGACAGGTCGAAGCGATACGATAAATAATTCAATGACAAACGCTCCAAACTCCGTGTTTAACAGTACGGTAGAAATTTCAAAACTTCAGAATAACAATAATACAACAAATAAAACACGAAATCAACAAGATGTGTATCAAGAATTTACAAACGCACAACATTTATCGCAAGAGTCATCTACACCAATCGCGCCACAAACTTCCACGTCGCATAATTCAAGACACTTACAAGATACAACATGTGATACACTTTCAGGGAAAGATCCAAATATTACATTAGAAGAACTTATTACCTCTAATAAATTTTACTTAGATTTAGACTTTTTAACGGATAATGAAAAATTTGTATTGTGCAAACAGTTAGGGTCGTATTGCAAAATACTTATGTGGATACGTAAAAATGCGTCAAGGAACATTCCTGAAAAACTCGAGGAAACAATACAATGGTCATTATTTTTACACAAATATATGCGCCACCGCACAAATGAGATTTTGAAAGACTTTTATTCGGATAATCAGTTAGAAATCTCGCAAGATAATTCGACGTCGATAACGGAGACAATATCCGAAGAAAATATAGAAGTCTCGACCACGAAACAGCTATCGGAAACACGCTCAAACGTGCCGGAAGAAGACGATTCAATCACAAATACGTCTTGCAACGAGTCAGGAGCTGAAAAAACGAAAGCTCTTGATATGCCAGAAATTGACAAAGACTTAAACGAGAATCCAGAAACAGCAAATAGTAATGTAAATAAGATAGAAAACATGTGTAAAACATCGAAGAACGTAGTAATAAACATAGAAAATAAAGATAACGCACATTCCTCGTGTAACAACGAAGATCAAATTGAGAAAGTAGATAATGTTCTCAACGATGTTCAGATAACGCACAATAATAATAATGAAGAAAACAACCAATTTAAACCTAGAAGCCAAAGTATCATATCGTACGCGCCTCGTAGTTCGACGCCAATTGCATCGTCGAATAATTTGAAATTGCCTTCGTTGAACGAATGCAAATGCACCAGAATATCTCAGACTTGCGTACACTGTAAACATATAGTCGAGATAATGGGATTGCATTTTGATACGGAAGAAGATAATAACGAAAAAGCGTTAGCGGTTGCCAGTTTCCACGATACCTCTGATGAAGGATGTGACTTCGATCCGGAGAGATTGGTGATCGACGAACAGGATAGCACGATCACATGTAACGAGGAAGATAATCATTTATCAGATGCGACATTATCCCAATCACGTGTCTTGGAAAACGATGCGGAAGCAGATTCGTGTCAAACTACTGCAAATGAAGCGCAAGATACATCAAATATTAATCAAAAAAGTTCGATACAGTCGGCCGATACCGACGTGATCTCAACAGAAGATGCGATGAGGAAAAAGGAGAACGTGGACACTCACAGTGGTGTTAAGACTATTAACAAAATATTTGAACGCGTGACCGTGTACAAACGCTACGCAAGTCCGCGAATTCCCGCGCGTAAGTTAAGAGTCCAGCTCGAATCCACGAACGTAAAAAGATACGCTTCCAACGAAGACGATAGTCTTAGCAGCGAATGTGCTTCTAACACTGATTGTAATACTGCAATATTACAATCCCTATCTGATACAGATAATCACGATAAAGAAGACAGCAAAGATAATTGCGAAGCATTCGTTGAAAAGTCGGATGACAAAACGTGGACTATTACTAAAGAAGATAACGACAAATTAACAACAAAGAACGACACGCACACACCCTATTTCAATGATTACGAGATGATCTCTGATTACGAGGAGGACGCGGTCGTCGTGAAAACTGAAGACGATGTCACATTACAATCTCCAGATACGAATGTGAAAGAAGATACTGAAGATGCTCTTGACAACGAATCTGTTCCTAAAATCGAAAAAATTATGACACCGCAACCACCAGTTGCAGAAGAGAATCAAAATAAGGAAGAGTACAAGGATAACTGTAAAGTATCGAGTGAAGAATCGAATGATGAAGCATCAAACAATATTAATAAGAAAGAGAAATATGAATCAACTAAAATTAACTTGCACACAAATTACATTACTGATAACGAGGAAATTTCTCATATTACCGAACACAGGGTTCTTTCTCCTAAGACTGAAGACGATATTGAATTAGAATTTTCTGAGGATGCAATTATGAAAGAAGATATACTCGTCGAAGACGAATTGAAAAATGAAAATGTTCCTGGAGCTGAAAATGCTCCTGACAAATATGTACCTAATACTGAAGAAAATGTGACTTTGCAACCTTCATTTACTGCAGAGAAACAAATTGAGGAAGAGTGCAGATATAACTGCGAACCATCTGTTGAAGAGTCAGATGGTGATATTAGTAAGAAAGATAGTGACAAATTAGTAACGACAAATGAAAATCGCACGTCATGTTCTAATGAGACAAACGCTGAAGAAGATGTGACGCTGCTAGAGGAATTTCAATTCGATGAAAATAATATTCTCAGTCCCGAGACAACTTATCAAATCGAAGACGCTTTTAACAACAAATTGGTTATTGACACCGAGCTTGGTGCAACATTGCAACTTCGAATTAGTACGGAGGATCGAAATAAAGAAGAGCACAATAATGATGACCATGACGTATCGAGTAATGAACTTTCAAATAATTCCGAGGAGAATATTATGATTTCCGAATCAGACGTGAGAAAACTTTCGTGCGATTCTGAACAAAATGATGAGGTAGAAATCTTACCGACTATTCTCCAAGTACAAAGCATATCTGAATCGATGTTTAATGAAATAGATAATATTATTTGCGATATTGAAATTGCTCAAAATAACGCGAAAAAATTGGATAGTAAGAATGAGATTTCTCAAGTTAACGTAGAAGAAGTCGATGTGGAAGAAGAAAATAAAACAGATTTTTTTACGGGAGATAATAACAATACAAAAAGTGACAACGAACACATACCGTGCTTGCGTTGCAAACGCACAAGCACGGTATATTGCGAAGCGTGTCTGAGCGCTACTTATTGTTCCAAGCGTTGCGCGAGTTTGCATTGGAAGTCGAAACATCAAAAACTATGCACGCGCAAATATGATCCGTTGTAAGCAATATTATTTATTGACTTGCACGACAGATAAGACTAATATTTTATTAACTAACTACGTTACGTTTTTTACATTCTTTACTATTTTTTATAAACAACGATAAAAAAACAACGATAACGAAAAAAAAGAACGTGATACACATTGTGGTGCATTGACACACGCGTTATTTTTTTATAGCAGTACTTTGCCAACGTGCCGCAGTATACGTCATTGAATACGCGCAAAAAGACTAAAAAAAAAAAAACATTAAAAACAGTTAATTATTATTGCTATCAATAATAATCTCTTTTTCTCTCATTCTCATGATTTCTTCTTGCACATAAACAACTGCGATCAGGTGAAGAGAATTCTAATAAAAATCAAAATGTTTACGTAATGTTTGCTCACTAACAATATGTTTATTAATAGTATCCTATAGATGTTGGTAATGTTCATTCTAATAGCCTCTCTTCATTAAGTATGTTTAATGTAACACTGATGCATAGATGTAATTTTGTGTGACATTCTGTGCATGTGATTCTATATACTTGTGGAAGTTGTGTGTTGATGATGTTATTACGTAAGATCTGAATGAAATTCCAAAGATAGATAAGAGAAATAAGATAGATAATATGTTTTGGTTTTATAACATGAAAAAGTAGTTTTTATGTTATAAAGTTATTTATAGTACCTACGTTATATACACTATTATTTTTTCTACTTATTATTTTGTATATAAATTGCCATTTAGTTGTAAACATTATCACTTATGTTGAGAATTTTGTACTGTTAAAGAGAATTTTGTCTGTTAGAAACATTCTCTGATATTTCACTAGATTATGAAAAGTTACAAAACTTGTTTTTTTCTTAAAAAAAAAAAAACTAACCGTATATTAGAATATACGATTGTATTTTGCCTATTAAGGTTTTATTGTTATAAGGCTTACATGTAGTGAAGTCTTCCTGATTTATGACGAAAATATTTTTATACGTGATACTGTGAATATCATTTTTATATTTTAATAAAAAAAAAAACATGTTTAGTTTGTTTTGTTTGTTATTTTTTGTTTTAAACCTTTATAGTGCAGCCACATTTGTCTTCTATGATAATTATCATGTCTACCTTCTCTGTGTATGTATGTTCTATGGGTATAAGGTACTTTCTAATATGTAAGACGAACAACTTTGCTAAAATATACAGGCTCCGCGCAATTTTCAGAGTCCACTTTCTCATACAGACGGATTTAGATTAACTTTGACGATTCAGATGGGCCGCATATAAGAGATGACAAATCGCAAAATTATGATAATCTCTTATATGTCGGTTTTACTTTGAACCGATTGAAAATTAATTTAATTAATGTATAGTGAAAAATGTCTCACAAAACAATTCAATATGAGTTAGAATACATACCAGTAGTGACCACTGTATGTCAGTGGTTTATTCTTACCAAGATAAACGAAGTCAATTCCAATCCATTTATGCGACGTCGATGAACTATCTTTGCCTTCGTTCTACATGTTCTCTTACAATTAGCGTGCTTTTTCTTTCTTCCTTCTACGATTCTACCTATTAAATAGAAGAGAATCTGATCTGATCCTTCCCTGCCGATCGCATCTTTCATCGTATCATCTACATACAAGCGATCACTTTGGCACGTAACAATTGATGAAATAAGATGTGATAAGTATTTATGTAATACCTGTATGTACAATTCATGTGATAACTATGTATTGTGATAATTACGAAACTGTTTGATGTGATACTTGTATGCACAATTTCTGTGTGATAACTATTGTGATAGTCACAAAAAAAAACTTTTTGATGTGATAATTACATGTTTCTACACAATAACACACACATACACACGCGCACATGTACACATTCTTTCTATGTTAAATAATTGTATGTAACTGTGCCAATTATATATAATTGTGATAATTATTACATATATATGTTATGCAATGAAAATTATAAAATTTATATAATCAATACAATATAAATTATTATACATGTGTGAAAAAATTAGAATTAATATACTCGTCAAGTTCGATGAAATCTATAAAAATGAGTTTATTGTAAATTACGTCGGTAGACCTACCAGAATCTGTAAAATAAATTGCGGTGAGAGAACTGCGACCAATCTTCCAAAGAGATACAATGTATTCAAATTAAAAACAACAGACATGCGCTATTTTCTTTTGATAATCTTTGTTGTAAAAGATCTACAAAAACTGTGAAACCATCATTATTATATTTCAATTCATTTCACAAAAAATCAACATTGTTTTCACAGAAAAATGTTTTTGTATAAATATTATCTGAAACTAATAAATGATTTCATTTAATTTCATCTTTGATACATGAGACTTTGGTTTTACTTGCTTTCTTTCTTGACCTTATACGCAGTCTTTTGCAAGTGCAATATCTTTTGAAAAAAATTAATGCTTCAATTATTAAAACTGTAAAAATTATAGTTAGGCTTTATATTATCATACGTATTAACTATATGAGATACCTGAAGGAATATATATAGTACAGATATCAAATAATCTTTGCTGAGATTTATTGATTGAATCTCTTCTATGAGCAGTACAATATAGAATATTTATAATACAGAGAATGCTAGAAGAAAATTTGACTTTTTTCTCACTTTAAATAAAGTTATTCATCCTCATAACCATCGGGTAGAGGATTGACATGTGGGTTGTGGAACAAACTATGATTGCCATCACCCCATGGAAATGGCTGAAATCACGAAGGAATGGTAACAACATGAAAGATTACGCATATCACATATTAACAAATGCAACATTGTTTCAGGATGTATCTACTTCCCACAGTAAACACGTCCTGATATCAATGAAATATCTTATACCTTAGTTCTTATCCTCAGATGATCATATTTGATGAATTCCGGACGCTCA
Source organism: Pseudomyrmex gracilis (assembly GCF_002006095.1). Taxonomy (NCBI): domain Eukaryota; kingdom Metazoa; phylum Arthropoda; class Insecta; order Hymenoptera; family Formicidae; genus Pseudomyrmex; species Pseudomyrmex gracilis. Next base: position 393,927 of record NW_018020683.1, read on the forward strand.
TCGTGCGCGTGAGCTTGATGATTCAAATAGCAATTAACCATTGCCAAACCAATGGCTGGAAAAGCTACCAAGAACGTGAGTCTCTTCCATAGAACAGCAGCCTGCTCTGTGAAGCGCACAATGCGTTGTTGTTATGTAATATTGTCACATAACTTATTTGATATATTCCTGACTTCTTTTGATAAGAAGATACAACGTATTGCAATTCTTCGAACGGAAAGTGAGACATTTAAAAAGAATCGATTAAAAAACAATCAACGTTGATATGAAAGTTAATGTCAAGAGCAATCAGTATTTTCAACGCGTGACATTTAAATGCTCGATCGTTTCGGAAACGCAGATGAATAGATTTTATTCCAAACCCTATTATATTTTACTCACCTGAGCCTTGGTGTTTGGCAGCAGCGGATGCAAAATTTCTGGAAAAAGAATAACCAAATTTCACCCAACTAGCCATTTTTACTATTACACTGCACTCCGCTCAGCTGCGATTTGTTGCCCCTTTTTTTCCTTTTTCTGCAATACCAGAGAGAAGCCTGAGAGCGGCCAGGTCCATAAGAGAATGTGTAATCACTTTTCCGCCTCGTAAACTAGCGCATGTCCACAAGTGGTACACATTGGAACTACGCAGCCAGTCAACGAGCGACATGTCGGTGCGATATGTCCACAGCGTGCGGTTCTATTCTGTGCTATGTGCACGTGTTTAAATGGTCACTTTCTTTAAGTGTGCGAGTATATTCGAGAGCGTGAATTTGATTTTTTTGAAATTTAAAAGGACCGATCTCGTGATGAGAAGATGAGAAAGAAAAACAGAAAAGAATAAGAAAAACCATTGCAACTTTTCGTACAACATAAATGTGATATACTCGAAAAGATGTGATAGTTAAGAAAAGAATCTTATTTTAGCGAGCAACATCAGAATTCGTGGAGTGTAGTCAAAAATCATCTCCTTTTACATCATCATTTGCTGCTCTGTGGTTTATAAATTTTATTTTATTTTCTTAAAAACACTCCATATATATATAGATAAGAAACTGGACATATTAGAATTCTTGCAAATTCCCGAACATAATTTCTGTTTGTAAGAAAAATTATAGGACAAGAGATCTTTCTAACACACGGTTTTAAATTCCTTAGTATGATATTGTAAGTTGATATACATATATGTCAGTTGAAACAAAAATAACTGTTAATGTTATAGATAATAATTTAAGAGATAGTTTTATATTTTTTTAAATATTTTAAGAACCATTTGGCATAAGATGTTTCTTACGTTTAAGTTTTGCGAGGAAATGTTGCGTTCATTCCCATAAGTGTTATTTAAATTTATTCAGGATATTTGTCTTTTTATGTCACAAATGTAATAGACGATGTAAAACTTCAATTGGCTAAACATTTACCATTTTATTTTAGCACAAAATGTTTACGGAGACTGAGTGACTAATAGAGTTAAAAAAAGAGACCGATTGTGAGAATGGTTACTAACGTCGCAATATTATATATATTACGAAAACTGTTCTCTGAATCCTTTAGATTTAATAAGTCATTACGTTGATTATTAAAAATCTACACAAAATTCGACACAATATTCGATAAGTATTGAAAATAAAAGACTTGCATAATATTTCGTCCGTTATTTATATTTTTTTAATTATTTATTTATTTATTTGTTTATTTATTTATTTATTTATTACCTGCCTTTCTCTCTTTATTTTATTTTACACGCTAATAAATAATCAAGCGAACAAGAGCACAAGATTTATGCGCAATAGTCTTGGTCGTTGGAAATATGTAAACGCTGAAAACGAGCTAAAATCAAGAGAAGGTATCAGGGAAGTATGTCTTGCGAGTAGGTATACGCGCCAGCTCCTGGGCGTGTACATAGCGCGCTTGACCCCACCTCGCGCGCGGCAGCCATTATGGAGCACGCGCGTCGGCCATTATGGAGCGCTCGCGCCTCAGCCAATCACCGCGCGACTCACGGCGCGCAGGAGGCGTTGGGGGGACGCGTAGCCTCGCCCACAGATACCTCTCGCATTACCTCTTCGCACAACATGTATTCCTGATACATTCAGCGATTTTTCGAGGCTCTCAGAGGACGCGCAACTCACCTTACCGGCTCAATTCTCTTGCTATTTCTTTCTCTCTTGCTTAATTCTCTTACATTCTTTCAATAATTTGTCAATCTTTAAACAATAATTTATAAATTTATTATAAATATATGTATGTATATAAAACATACTATTTATTATTAAGGATTAATAGATGTATGTATGTATATAACGTACACGTAAAAATAAACAATTATGATAAGAATGTAAGTAATCAATTTTGATGCATATAAATGTATAAATTATATATGCATAATTATATATGCGATATAACTTATAAATTATATATGCGTAATTATATGTATTAGCGATATGACTTATAAATTATACATGTGTAACAGTAAAATGTATAAGTAATTATCATATTTTGTATATTGAGAAACAATAGAAAAAGTAACAATAAATTAGATTGAGTTTGCAATGTGTTTTCCAGCACCAAGGATTTTATTATTCTGTTATTATTACATAATATTGAAAATGTTTCCATTATTTTAATTTGTTTGAGAGTCCCGGGCACACATACTGTATGAATTTATAACAGAAGTTTATATACAAATACATAAACTTTATATATCTTTTTGATAAATATATATTACATATATTTATTTTTTATTTTTATTAAATATCCTTGTGTTTATAAAATGTTACCATTAATGATTAATCTTTTGCAAGTATAACTTCAAATATAACACAAATGACACACAACTTAATATATAAAAACCTAAACAAATACCTTTTACAAATTATTCTAATTATAAACTTAAAGGAAATTATAGATAGAAAAGCTATACATTTTATCACCTGCAAAATATATATAACACAAAGAAAATTACGTATTTGTGTTACTACCGGGAATTTTTTCTTGGGTATCGATACACTTTAAACATGCACTTAAAAAATATGTGCACGTAACAATTCAGCCTTTAATTATTTCAATTCGATAAAGTCTTACGTATATAACATATACATTGCGACGTTAGTAACCATTCTCACAATCGGTCTCTTTTTTTAACTCTATTAGTCATTCAGTCTCCGTAAACATTTTGTGCTAAAATAAAATGGTAAATGTTTAGCCAATTGAAGTTTTACATCGTCTATTACATTTGTGACATAAAAAGACAAATATCCTGAATAAATTTAAATAAAACACTTATGGGAATGAACGCAACATTTCTTCGCAAAAATTAAACGTAAGAAACATCTTATGCCAAATGGTTCTTAAAATATTTTAAAAAATATATAACTATCTCTTAAATTATTATCTATAACATTAACAGTTATTTTTGTTTCAACTGACATATATATCAACTTGCAATATCATACTAAGGAATTTAAAACCGTGTGTTAGAAAGATCTCTTGTCCTATAGTTTTTCTTACAAACATAAATTATGTTCGGGAATTTGCAAGAATTCTAATATGTCCAGTTTCTTATTTATATATATATGGAGTGTTTTTAAGAAAATAAAATAAAATTCATAAACCACAGAACAGCAAATGATGATGTAAAAGGAGATGATATTTGACTACACTCCACGAATTCTGATGTTGCTCGCTAAAATAAAATTCTTTTCTTGACTATCACATCTTTTCTGGTATATCACATTTATGTTGTACGAAAAGTTGCAATGGTTTTTCTTATTCTTTTTTGTTTTCTTTTCTCATCTTCTCATCACGAGATCGGTCATTTTAAATTTCAAAAAAATCAAATTCACGCTCTCGAATATACTTGCACACTTAAAGAAAGTGACCATTTAAACTCGTGCACATAGCACAGAATAAAACCGCACGCTGTGGACATATCGCACCGACATGTCGCTCGTGGACTGGCTGCGTAGTTCCAATGTGTACCACTCGTGGACTGGCTACGTAGTTCCAATGTGTACCACTTGTGGACATGCGCTAGTTTACGGGGCGGAAAAGTGATTACACATTCTCTTATGGACCTGGCCGCTCTCAGGATTCTCTGTTTCTACTCCTACAGCCTTACTGCCTTCATTGTAGACTAGCCAGAAGACATAAAAAAATCAACCAATCCAGCCTTCCATTTTCATTCCTACTTCTTGTTCTAGAAAGCTTTGATGTGGTTGATTCTTTTATGTCTTATGCGTTATGCATTACGCAAAAGTCTGTGCTTTGGTCTTTAAATGCCCTTTAAAGAAAGGCTCTCTGTTTATGTTGTGGTTACAGAATAGAACTGTAAAGGTTATATGCGTGCAAGAGAGTAAAGAATTTATTTATTATTGTAAATAAAGCTACCAAAACAGTATAGTTATACGTGATAAAATAATAATGAGTGGCAAGCGTGAACACGAGGAGAGCGATACGGAAGATGGATGGATTGGACCATTACCTTCGGAAGCTGCACCGCAAAAGAAGCAAAGAGGTTAGCCTGTACTAAAGACTTTTTAGACCAATTTCTCAATAATAAACAGAAATTAAAATGACTCTTTGCATGTTTTATAACTATTTTGATTCATTCCTTCTTTTTATTCTTATTACTCACATTTTATAATCATTGAATATATAAAAGTGGTCTTTTCAGGTTTTCAAGTATCTATTTGTATCTCTAATTGTAGTTTGTTTGTTATTTGACACATTTCTTGATAAAGGAATCTCGTAAGTTATTTGTTCAATATTTCCAATCTTTTGTAGTGCTAGAGTATGAACAGGTGTACATTGATAACTTGCCCTGCTGTGAATGCTATGAAAAATCTTACATGCACAGGGATGTTATCACTCACATTTTAGTAACAAAGTAAGTATATTTGAAAAATGTTTTTGTTAAAGTATAAAATAGTATTTGTTAACGTATACTTATCAGAACACATTGATGCAGGTCCAACTTTGTCATAACTGCTAGCTGTGATGGACATGTAAAATTTTGGAAGAAGCAGGAAGAATTAATAGAATTTGTAAAACACTTTCGTGCACATTTAATGACAATACAGTCAGTGTCTGCTAGCTGCAATGGCGTTCACATGTGTTCAGTTAGTATAGACAAAACTATGAAGATTTTTGATGTTATTAATTTTGGTGAGTATTAAAACTTTTATATGTATATGTTTGTGTAAGTGATTTATATCTTTCAGGTGTATTTATAAATAAAAGAAATATCTCAAAATTTTCATCTTGTTTTTCTTGTTTTGTTAAAGATATGATAAATATGATAAAGTTGGACTTTGTGCCGCTTTGCGCTGAATGGATATATTCAGCTGGCGATGCTATATCTGCGGTAGCAGTGTCTTCACAAGAATCAAATAAAATATATGTTTATGACGGTCAAGGAACAAATACACCTCTACGTGTACTTGAGAATTTACACACTAAACCTGTAGTTGCTATGAAGGTAAGAGAGTAAGTTTAAGGAAATATATCAAAGGTTTCATTGATCTTATTAAAAAAATAAAACAATTATGTTTTCTTGCAGTACAATCCCGTTTACGAAACATGTATCTCAGTGGATAAGGCGGGAATATTGGAATACTGGACTGGTCCAAAAACGGAATACAAGTTTCCCAAATGCGTATCATTTGAATCAAAGTTAGACACTGATCTATTCGAGTTTGCTAAAAATAAAACTTATCCGTGTGGTTTAGCAATCTCACCCGATGGCAAACGATTCGCATCTCTCAGCGGTGATAGAAAAGTTAGAGTTTTCAATTTCCGAACGGGCAAGCTGTACAGGGTATTTGACGAAGCGCTTCAAAGATTTAGCGAATTGCAACAAACTGTACAGCAATTGCCAAACATGGAGTTCGGACGTCGGTAAATGCGCGTATATTTTCCATAGTTTATTCTCTTAAGATGGAGTTTTAATTAAAAATGTTGATAATTTTATTTTTATTATAGAATGGCCGTTGAAAGAGAACTGGACAAAACCGAGACGAATTTGGGAAATATCATTTTCGACGAATCCGGTTATATTATTTTATATCCTACCATGCTGGGTATCAAAATGGTAAATCTTTACACAAATCGTTGTATCAAAATCATAGGAAAACCCGAAAACATACGACCCATGCATCTGGCATTATTCCAGGTATGCGCCACGAGTTGAGTAATTATCACGAGAATCGAAAACCACAATCGTCATTAATCTGTAATATTGTGTTTTAGGGTAAAGCGAGAAAGACCGCCGCTGTGACTGTCGAAATGGAGGCTTCTGAAAATCCCACGTTGGAGATGAACCGACCCGATCCGACGTTGTTTTGCACAGCCCACAAGAAAAATCGCTTCTACATGTTCACGCGACGAGAACCGGAAGACACGAAGAGTCAGGAATGCGACCGAGACGTCTTCAACGAAAAACCGTCCAAGGAGGACATCATATCCTCCACGGAAGCCACGAATGTACAGAAGATATACGATACCGCGATTGTTCACACGGCGCTTGGCGACATCCACGTGAATCTCTTCGGCAAGGACGTCCCCAAGACTGTAGAGAATTTCTGCGTCCACGCGAAGAACGGCTACTACAACGGTCACATATTTCACAGAGTTATTAAGGGCTTCATGATACAGACAGGCGATCCCACCGGAACCGGCACCGGCGGCGAAAGTATTTGGGGTGGCGAATTCGAAGACGAATTCAAGCCGCACCTGAAGCATGATAGACCGTACACATTGAGCATGGCTAATGCAGGACCGAACACGAACGGCAGTCAGTTTTTCATCACATTGACACCGACAGTGAGTACAATTTCGTCCAGCGTGAGATTTTGTTCTATATCGAACTATGCAGCATATTTTGATAATTTTTCTTTTGGATTACAGCCGTGGTTGGATAACAAACACACAGTGTTCGGCCGAGTCCACAAAGGAATGGAAGTGGTGCAAAACATAAGCCAAGTGAAGACGAATCCCAAGAGCGACAAACCTTACGACGACATACGAATAGTCAGTGTGACTGTAAAATAGTATTTTATCGAATAAAAAACTTGAGATTTTACAACTGCGTTTCTGTTTTTCATTATTTCGTGCGAACTAACTCCGTGAGTCGCTTCTGCCTTGCTCCATTTGGTGTAAAACTCCTCTGACGAAATTATACGTTCCCGTGCCGCAGGTGAACAAGTTGACGCTGAACAAATTGTAATTCTTGGGTGTGATCACCAGTGAATATCTGAATAGCATAAATTGAAGAGTGAAAGTTAAAGTACGTATCGTATCGCCGCGAACTTTGTAATTCCAAATATCTACCTGGACCATATGGCACCTGTGATCATGAGACTCGCGGTTTGGCTGAGAGAAATCGTATCCGCGGGTCGCTTCAAGTCTCCTATGCCCGCTAGTACCAAGCCCCATTTAAACGTCGGGGCCCAAAAAAATACTGTGGTCGGCCCTAATGATCGAAAACAAAAATTTTTCTCTTTTTACGATTTATATTCCTTTTTTTTTTTTCGAGAAAACTCTTTTTCGAGAACACGATTTTTTTCTAGAGGAACAATGTCGTAACCTGCGGGATGCAAAAACGCGGCACGGAATCTTTCGGGCAGCGCCGAGGCGATCTTCAACATTAATCTCTGATAAGCGCTGGCCATAATTCCGTCCGTAATTATATACTCCGCCAAATAGAAAAAAAAGAATTATATACTTCATACACCATTAGAATCATTTGAAACTTGTATAAAACGTTTTATAAAGTTTATAAACAAATTTGTATCTGCATGACAGTTTTTAAAGTGTACATGTCGCCGCGTATATTCGAGAAAAAAAATGCTACCAGAAAAAGCGTGTTCAAATAATCAGAATCGATTTTATCGATCTTGATTGTTGCCTCTTTTCCGCGACGTTGATTAGACGTCTCGGTGACGTTTCTCGGATAATGTGTTTCTCGATTCTTGTCATACTGTTGTACGTGTACTAGCTGTCATAATATATTATAATATATAATATATAATAATAATAATAATAATATATATATATATTTTAAATAATATATATATTATACATATAATTTATTATATATTTATAATGTTATACTTTATATTATATATTATATATATTATATACATACTACCGTAAGATCACTGACCTTGGTCGCGTGACTGCGGCGGGGTCACTGACCTCGGCCGCGCGGCCTTGGTGGGGAGGGGGTCACTGACCGCAGTCGCGCGACCGCGGCGGGGTCAATGACCTCGGTCGCGCGACTGCGGTGGAGTCACTGCCCTCGGCCACGCGACTGCGTTGTTTTTCCACTTCTCCCTCTCACTATTTTTTGAGTTTGATTTTCATGCGTTATTTCTGACATTTCTCACATGTGTATTATATGGTTTATAAGACGTATATACTATCTGTCATCGCGGTGACAGGTTGTGTTCACTGACAACACGTTAAATAAAAATAACAATAGCGTGCGCGTAGCGCGCGCCTGTGTTGTGCTAGTTTGTTAAAAAATCTATTATAGTTGGTTTGATTTTTTTTGTTTACGTTGAAAACTACAATTTCATCGTGTGTGCGCGCGCAACACCTTTTTCTCTTGGTTTCTCGCGAAAAGAAAAATTATCTGTCAGAATCAAAATAATTTGTGGCGCATAACGCGGAAGAGAGTGAAATCCGTCTTATTACAAGTTTTAATGAGAATACAAATTCCGAAAGAAATAGAAAAACAACTGCAACATGTCTTGCCACGTGTCTTGCCAGAGAGAGAAGAAGAAATCTGAGCCGTGTTGGAACGACATGGAAGAACTGAAGTATCTGATATGTGCCATTGATACCTGGTGCGCGAGACTTTGTAAAACTCTTTTGTGAAGATAAATTACCATCGGGGAGAGACCGTCGTGCTGTGAAAAAAAAAAAAAAGTTGCTTAGGTCATTTCTTTCCATTGTGCAGCAAATCTCCGAGCGTTCCGTCGCCGCCGTCGTGGAGCGTAATCCTACCCCCGCGAATTACGGAACTTCCTCTCTCAACTCCCGCTCGGAGACCGCCGTCTGTTCCGCCACCCCGATGTTGTCCGATCACTTTCGGACCGTGCTGTTCTCAACGTTCGTCAACGCCAATGACGATCTGTTCGAAACCGTCGAAACCGTCCTGCTCTTCCATCGAAGTCTGTTATCGTGCTATTTAAATAAAATGAACGGGAAAAATCTTACCTTTTGCTTTTTGTAGCAGAAATAAACGAGTTTATTAAAAATCCACATATAAAACATCCACTTTTATACTTTGTCGAGATTTCAACAAAAATCTATCTCTTTCTCTCTCTCTCTCTCTCTCTCTCTCTCTCTCTCTCTCTCTCTCTCTCTCTCTCTGCATATGCGATTTCGAATAAAAAATATACCCAATTTCCGGAAAGCAAAGCCGCGATACAAAAGCCACGCAGTTTGTGCGTAACAAGTATCGCTTTGATCCTGTAATACAACACCAGCGGTGCTCTCTCATAGGAGCGTGTGATATGTTTCAAAATAAAATTGTTACCCACATGTGTCTCTCTTTTGTATATATGTATGTGTGTGTGCGCGTCGCGAGTTATACGCCAGACGCCTGTGTGTTAATAACAAATAGATGTTTTGCATCGTTTTCATTGCACCCAAGAACATTTATTTGTTCTTCGGCTCCTATATATTGGTCTGGAACTTCTCTCATTTTATTCGCAATAACGAACATATATGGCTCCACATTATACATATCATAATCACAAATAGATTTATTTATTCGTAGTTTACACCAATGTCACAGATAGTTTCTAATTGACATTTGATCGTCAAAATAGAATTAGTTTATATGTATATATATATATGACATTGTGTGTATATATATATATATATGTATATGATTCCCTTTCTTGGTCGGTTTTCCGTTTTTAATTGCTTTTCATCTTGCGCAAACGAAACGCAATCATACGCGCACTTTTTAAAGCTCCTAATGATAGATTTTTTTTTCTTCACGATGGAGCCGCGTCAAAGTGTCTGCTCGCCGTTCTACAATTAATTTTCTTGCACTCTGTCTCAAAGTTAACGGATAGACTTTTTTTCTTCGGAAAACAGAAACCTATCCGTTTTTTTTTTTTTTTTTTTAAGAGAGAATGCGAAAAGAAAATTAAATCAATCAGGTGTAATTAAACGTCGCAATTCTTTAGCATATTGTCGCAGACATCAGTCTAGAATTGTTATGTATACAAGTAGCGTGTGTGCGCGAACACGCACACTCGTACTGTCACCGAGGAGAGCTTCTCAGAGAATGAACAGATTCTCGCAACTCTTCGTTTTTCCTTTGAAACTGAGTAACCGCTTCAAAATCTGACTGCCGTGTTTGTAACGTTTGCCGTCTTGGTCCCGGTTGCGCTTCGAGTTCAGCTTGATCTGCGCCAGAATCCCGACCAGAAGCTCGTCCACGTGATGATCCAGATTCAACGAGGTCTCGATGAACTTGCACTCGCAACTGTTCGCCAAACGACGGCCAACTGTATAAAAAAAAAAAAACAGAAAAACCGAGGATCCGATATCCACGCAATTACAACGTATTTAATTGCATCATTTAGTGTCGATTTTCTCGTAATTTTTCTCGCAAAATTTTCACCAAGTAATTGCTCAAATAATTTGCTATCGCTTTATATATATATATATAT
>NW_018020683.1:404639-420654 GCF_002006095.1 Pseudomyrmex gracilis
AAAAAAAAAAAAAACTCACCTTCCGACGGAACCTGCCGTTGCCTTTCGAGATCCACTTTGTTGCCGACCAGGATCACACCGTGAGTGGTCATGTAATTGCGATTCGTCAGATAGACCAACATCTCCTCCGCCTCTTTGAAGCTTCTTTTGTTCACCACCGAGTACACGACCACGTATATGTCCGGATTGTAAGTCGAGCAAAAAGTCTCCACCTCGGCAGAAATGAAACAGAAGAAATAGAAGAAAATTCTTTTCGTCGTCGCGGAAAAAACGCGCACGTTTGATTTTCCGGGAGCGACGGCGGACGAGAGATCGTCGGCTTTTTATCTTCCGGTCAATCGGCAAATTCCATCGTTCGAATAAATGAAACACGCGATATTGCGATAAGTGGCGTGGAAGTATTGCATTTATCGAATACACAAAAAAAAAAAAACGCATTTATTTTTCAGTAGGTCGCGTGTTTTTAAAAGCTTTTTTTTCTACGCCATTGCACTCGCATATACGCTTTTTATCATGTTGCTACTGACAGCGGTTTTTGCTTCATCATATTATCATATACGCGCGCTATACGCACGCGCGCGCTGAAGTCTCTCCTACGATTCATCTTGATAAATCCGAACAAATAATTCACATTGCTCTCTCTTCCGCCGCTCTCGCCTATCGATCTCCCGAGTCGATTTGTCTTCCTTTAACGGATAAAAAGAACACTCATATTTTTCTCCTGCACATACACGTAAATACGCGCAATCATATCGTATGCTTACGGTTCTCGTAAACGGTTTTGCTCATCGCCGACGTTTTTTGACGGGCAACGTCGATAAGAAAAACTCGACAAGACAATTACGCTACGAGTTCACTTACGAATATAAAGCAAGTAAATTACTTCTTCCGATGTTCAAGATACAATCAGTAAAATCGCGCGATCGCAACTCCGTTGATGTAAGAGCGACGTTCTATTCGCGACATTCTCCAAATGTGGAGAGAAAACACACGTTACACATTTACTCACTGACATGTCTCCAGCTCTGTGATCAATGATCTCCAATTGTGTCTCCTGTCCGTCGAGCATCACGCAGATGGTCTTCTGCGCGCACTCCTCGTCTGTGAAAAATCGCGCAAAAAACTCGCTAAGATTTACAATAAACATATGTAAAATGAAGCGAAATAAGAAGAAGCAACGCGGAAGACAATATCTTCTTTCTTACGACGAATTCGTAAATTATACGCTTTTTCTTTACGCGCCGCTACAACAATTTGAGTTTATAACGTTTCTCATTTTTACTGTATACTTACATTTTACATTTTGCTGTGTATAGAAGGGCGGCTCTTATTTTTGACTTTTGAATTTTTTCGCGGCACTCTCTAGAATAATTCCAATTGCTGAAAAAAATTAATCTGTGAAAACGTTCAGCCCGATCGGACAAGGAGAAAAGGAGCCTCTTGAAAAATTGAAAACAATTATTTAAATATCTAAAACAATCGATATTGCATTTGATTATCTTTCAACTTATTGATCATGTCAAAAAATGTTAAACAAAAGTTGTAGATCTGGGTCGGAAGTACATTTTTTATCATTTATTACTTTTTTTGTACGACTAACGGTTTTTGAAAAAAAAAAAATAATACAAAAAACAAAAAAATTGCTTAATTTGGTCTTGACGAGACAAGTGAGATGCGAGATCTCACTCAGATCTCAAAATCTCTTTAACTAATCAATATACTGATTGAATTGAACTTTTTTAGATTATTTTTTTTAGCAATTGAAACCATTCTGGAGAACGACGCGAAAAACATTCAAAAAAACATTTTCACCAAATAAGAATCACCCCAGTACGCAGGATTCTATTTTAATTCTTCTCTTAATTAAGTGACGCACTAGTTTTCACAAGAAAATTTTCAAGCAAAAGTGCGAGAGAAAATATAACGTGTACAAAATGATGTTTATCTTGGAAAGACAAATCGAATTACACCCGAACCGACGATAACTCTCTTGTCACGAGAAAACCACGGAATCAATCGTTCGTTCTCCGAGGAACCATTACGTGATCTAGGTCGTGAGCTTGTATTGTCATAATAATGCAAAGAAAAAAGTTATCCGTCACTTTATTTGTTTTAACGTAATATATCGAAATATCGATGAAGCTCTCTCTCGTTTCGGGATCCGGAGGCAAAATCGATCGGGGTCGGCTTTGAAAAGCTAGCGGGCGGCCAGCAACTCCTCGTTCGACGGGGACTCATAAGCATGTGCAGTTTCAATAAAATCAGCGCTGAAAGCCACATGAGTGACCTGGTCGGAGGAAACATGCCGGAAAATATTGTTGGTATATACGCGCGCACTCGAAAGACAAAGCCGTAGCGAAGAAGATTAAAAAAAAGAGAACAAGAGAAGCTCTTCTGTTTTGGGTCGACGGCAATTTAGTTCAAGATATTGTGCGTGTACAAATGTTATTCATGTATTCATATCTCACATGTATTGCGTGTGTGTGTGTGTGTGAGTGAGAGTGAGTTTGCAGCCGTTGTTGAATTAAACTTCGAGTTGTCATTCGACACCGATACGTTCGATTTATCTCGTCGTAACGAGCTCCGATCGAGGCAAAACCGCGGAAAATGTACCGAAACGTGTTAATCGCAAACGAGCGCGAGTTCTAATTACAGATGTAGGTGCGTATTATACAGTAGGGTATATCGAACTGCTGGACGAATTTCATTGAATTCGCAAAGAGAAACACCAATCAAGCTTCAGGGATAATTCATTACAAGCGAAATTGCTCTCTGCCAAATGAAATCTCGTGTATTATTAATAATAATTTGACACGGACAGGCTGTTCAATGTTATTGTTGTTATTGTTTTTATATAAACGAAAGCTGCTGCCGCGGGCAACCTGTCCTAAACGTTTCCGTTCGTGCGGATAAATTCCCGTTCCCGAAATACGTCGCATGTGATACGCTTCGTTCATATATTCCCGCTTGTGACAATACATTTTTGATTGCAATTATATTGTATATAAAATTGAACATCGAATGTTATTGTGTAATCGCGATTTGTCCTCTCTCTCTCTCTCTCTCTCTCTCTCTCGGGGGATTTTTTTGTATATGTTCCATTTACTTATTTAAATAACGTCGCAGAGATATTTTTATGACATATATCTCAATTTTTTATCATATGTATCTCAACATTTCGATCCTTTCATCTGTAAAAGAACGCGGAAGCGTGTTTTCTTTTCTCGTGTCGAGCTTATATATTTAAACGTCGATAACGAAATTAATTCTAACGAAGCGGAAATCGATGAAGTCCTTCGTAAAAGTGTTAATGCTGAGTGTGTGTGTGCGTGTATGTTGCGCGCGCGCGCATTTACCAAAATAATTTTCCCGTAATTAGTTGTTAAACTGACGCACACAATCAAAATCGCAAAATATGCTTCTCGCGCACGGACCTTAATTCACGCGGACGCGCTTTTTATAAGAGATTAATTAAAAATCTCGTTCAAACGGAAAGGCGCGCGAGCGAACGTAATTTCGCGAATAACAAAGCTAGCGCGCTCGTCTCTCGTCGAGGGTAATATAATGTCCGCATTTTAAATGCAAACTGGCTTGCGTGATACGCGCGTTTGTACGGCGGTCGTAACCTGCCGAACGCAGTGTGTTTCATGAAAAGACGTTTATCCGACGACGCGGCGTTCGGAACTCCTTTAAAAGCGAACACTACACAGAGAGAAAGAGAGGCGACATCAATTTCCTGCCACAAAAGGCAAACCCGCTGGGTCAGACGCATTCTCGAATGAAAAGAAAAGTATAAGCAGGCCTTTGCGAATAGAAACGTAATTGCTATTCTTCCCCGCGCTCTCTCTCTCTCTCTTTTTCCCTCCTCGATATATATATCCGTAGATTTAATCACACACAAATGATTCGATGGCAAGCGCTTTTCACATGAGAGATGTTCAATTTCCGCAGCGCGTCGCGCGTCACACGAGGTCGAATTAATTCTATTTGGTGTATCAAGAATTAAATTGACGAGAAAGAAAGAACACAAACAACGGCGCTTACCTGGCGAATAGTCGTACGCGCACCTGCACTCGCTTGTGGCGAATTGGCGAACGAGAGATGTTTTCCCGACTCCCTGCGCGCCCAGCATCCCGACTTTGTGCGTGGTCACCACCTGCTCGGCTTCGTCCGCGTCGTAGACCAGACCCTGCGACGCCAGACTGGAATCGGATGGAAATAAAAAGCTGAAACTCTCTCGAAAAAGTAGAAAAAAAACATCTCTATGTACGCGGCGATGAATAAATGATGTAAAATGCGAACCGGAACGGTAATTGCAACAAACGTATTTGTTGTCGCGCGCAAAATTCTATTCCTCCTCGACCGGACACGCGGCAAAAAAAAGAAAAAAATTTAAAGTTTGTCCGTAAAGAGAATTTGCCATTTGAAAGAGTTTTTAAATGGAATGTCATTTCGATTCTCTACACCCACGATGAAGAGGAAAAAAAACCCGAGCAAACAAGATAACACTGTTGTAAAATTACATTTTGAAATAAGCAGAATCATATTCCTACAATTTCTCTTTTCTATATTTAGTCCTCTCTTTATCTCTATCTCTCTCTTTTTCTTCTAATCATACCCGTATTGTACTTAAGCCATATTATCGCAGAAACGAATGCACGTGTTCGAGGGTAGATCGTCAGAGCGATATATTGACGACAAACATACGTAGTCGAATATATCGCGTTGTGCTTATTCGGAAAATGCGCGCACATTACATTACGTATAATTCTGCCGACAAGTTTTATTAAGCTCGTTGTCGGTTATTATCGCTATTATCGCGGAAAGCAGAGTTTCGCTCCCAGAAGTTCCCGCGCGCTCTCACCGTGGAAAACCGCGAGAACAACGCGCGACAATTTCATTCCCGCCGGAAAACGCGATTAAGGACGCGGTAATATTTTTAGAACAATTCAATTAATCAAACAATTTTTTTTTTTTTTTTACTCTCTTGATTCTCATTTTAAACACACGTCTCCTCGTTGTTATTATTTTATTTTATTGTCGTCGTCATTAAGGAGTTCCACTTTCGTCGGTGTCGTTATCAAGTAAAACAAGTACATGCTCTTACGCGCGTCTAAAAACCAGCGTATTCCAATGAGAATGTAGACCGGCAAAATGAGAATTCACGTTTCTTCGAAGCAAGACAAAGCGAAACGCGAAAAAGCGTCACAAAAGAAACGCCGCGTATTGTAATAATAATACCACCGGATTCCTTTTAAAACGTCTATTTTTATATTCCTCGAACGACGCGACAACGAGAATCTGAGATAGAAATTTTATACAAAAAAAATAAAAAATAAAAAAAATAGAGAGAGAAAGAGAGGAGAGAGAGAATTCGCGCGAAATAAAATTATTCGCAGCGTCGGATCATTGTGGACCGTCCTCGTTCGCTTCAATCCTTTTCCGCAATAAAAAGCACTTTCTAAGATTGACACGTTGTGCGTAGCGTCGCTTTACGTTTCCCGCGATCGTTGTAGAAGGTAGATTTTTGCCCCGAAGATAGCGGAGGAGAAAAAGCGAGCGGACGTCCTTTCGTAATCTCCTTCAAAAGAGAACGCGGGATGAGTTTCTTTACGGTGGTGATCCTTATTACCCGCGCAACCAGTGTATAATTACCCGCAGGCAATTAAGACGCGCCCTCCAAGTGGAAGCAAGTTTATCCTCAAGGATTTGCGCGCGCGGGAGTTTGCGAGTAATCGAGCGAGTACGCGCGCAAATAATCACGAGAAAGCCGGTGCTCTGTGTGTGTGTGTGTGCGGAAACTGCATCGACAGATGAAGTTAGATTTCGACGCGTCGATCTCCCGTCAAAGGCAGCGCTTTCGCGGATACTAGTTTCTCATTCGCGGGATCAACGTGCGCGCGCGATTTTTCTGTCGCGAAAAATCTCTTCCTCTCGTAGTTTCTCAATATGTACAATTTTATTTTTACGATTGAGACGGAAATGTTTGATCCTCTCACGAAAGAATCGCTACAGCTTTTTGATCATTTTGATCAGCCGACTCGAATTCTTACGAGGATAATCATATCGGAGGAAAGAATCGAAAACGGAAAGTTTTTCCGTAAAAAGTCGCGCGAGACAGAAAATCACCCGAATTGTTTTTTTTTTTTTTTTTATTGCCAACGAGAAACGTGATACGAAGTCGTTAAAAGCAGAAAAAACATCCAGGATTAGGAACATGGAAAATGCGGAGGAGGAAAGCACATCCGCAAGTTCTCCGCACGTCGAACGTTTCCGTCGTATATCCGATCGTGTATCGCGTTACACTTTTACGCTTCCGTAGAAACGAAAATTTCGAATGATTATATTAATACCTAAAGCTTCAATTGCACTCGCGCAATACCGTGTTGTAATATAACTCTTGCAATTGTTATTATTCGAACGATGAACGGCGGAGAAAACGTGACGTATAAATTATCTTCGTATTAATTTCGCGCACTTCTTCGAGCGTGAGAAATGTAAACGCTGCGAGTAGCGTGTCGGACAATGAAAATAATTACAAGGACCCAAATTGCTATCCGAGAGTTTTCTCCTTCACAAATTTACCAACTGTAAATTGCAACTCTGTATAGTTGTTAAACAATTGTTTACACTCGCTCGACTGTTTTTTTTTCTCCGAGATAACTCTCTCTCTCTCTCGGAAAGTTTTGACGTTTCTAAACTGCGAGATCGCGCGCAACTCGTCATTGAAATTAATTTCCGCGCGTATCTCGGGGAAAATAAATTTCTTTCTTTTCCGCGCGCTTGCACGGAACCGTCCGCGAGAGATAACGTCCTTTTAAAAAAATGACCGGATTGTATACATTCTCACCTGAGCCGCCTCATGTCGCGGGTGCTGCTGCAATTGGACGAGTTGGCGCTGCTGCGGCGCGCCTTGAATAAATCGCCCACGTTGAACACCCCATTTGCCGTGATGGAAAAGGATCGGAGTCTGTAATATTCCACGCCTTCGTCGTTGTCAACCTCCTCGCGATCTACCACGCTGCCGCGCTTTGTATGGGCTATTGGCTGCAACAAATAACAATTGCGCGAGAACGGTTTACGAAGCGCCACCTGATACCTGAACAATTGGGGAAGGAGGAAAAAACATATATATACGATCCGTGAGATTAAACATGATTAGAAATGCTGAAAGAGAATCCGCGAATCCGTCTCCGCCAGCGGTAGTTTCATTTCCGACAACTTTGCGTTAGCGTGTATTTCTTTGAGAATAAATAACGAATAAAAATTATTACACGGAGAATAAATATTCCGCGAGAGTGTAATCCCTTTTGCAATGTTGTATGTACGAATTACGTACGCGCACGTGACATTTTTAATGAGATTTGTCTCACACGTTTATTGATTAAAAAACATTAAATTGCGAGAGCTACCGAGAATGATGAAAAAATCGTGACGTATTTAATTTTGTCAATTTCGCACCGTGAATGTCGCGCACGATGCTCTTATTTATTATCTTTTTTCTTTTTGCTGCAAAACGAGAAACGGAAAGAGAGGTGAGAAGAGTGCGCAATATAGACTCTCGAGTGCATATTAAGGTCACAATGAATCCTAACGCATTTGCTGATCGATCCAAACACCGGTGCGCTCTGTGTGTAACATGTTCATCGCGGATTGTTCAACCTTGTCTGCTACTTGTACAGAACGTAAGTACGTACGTATATACGTACGTACGCGACTGAATGTGTCGACCTTATATCGATAGTTCGAACTGCGACTCGCTTCGTATCTCGATCAAATTCACCTCGCTTCTCCTAAAAAAAAAAGCTCGTGATATAAAGCGATGAAATAAATATTGACGACGTCCTTTTTCGAAAAATCGTAATCTTCCGCTATTTCGAATCTCGTTTCTCTCTGTCCATGACGAGAAGTTAACGTCGACCATGTTTTCGTCATCCCGAAAAAACCTCGCGTGTGACGTCAGTCTGAATTTCATCGAAGCTTCACAGTTCGTCGAGTCCCGAGTCGTTTAACCGAACACGAGAGAAAGAACGTACGTCTACGACGGGAAGAGAAAATTCAGATGGTTCGGTCAGAATTTTCAGGTGGTTCGACTTCCCAAGTGTTGGAAAACGACAACGTTGAGATTATTAATGAAAATTTGCACTCGAAACCGACGCACGAAAACAGATTAAATTATTCCAAGCAACACACACGTACGAACCGGGAAATACAATTTGCGCGGTCACAAATATTTAAATAATTAACGTTGATCGCGAAATGCGCGCAAAATCCTAAATTGTGCACAATCATTCCGCGTTATCACGTTCTATTATTAATACAGAGACAAGAGGTTCCGCACACGCATCTGCGTGACACGAGAGAAGCAATCCACTCGTCCCTGAATCCGTGATGGAAGTGCCAACATTCGCCGATCTCGGGAAAAACGCGAGAGACGTTTTTACGACGGGCTACCACCATGGCAAGGGCCTCATCAAGTTCAACGTCAAAACGCGATCCGCCAAGAGATTTCAGATGACGAGCGACACCACGTTGAATTGCGACGAGTCAAAGGCGAGCGAGCTTCTATATTGCACAAACGTTTTTTTTTTCTTTTTTTTTTTTTCAATTTTCGGAAATCACTGAATCGCATTCTCTCACCCGAAAGTTTCGAAAAGTGTCGAGCAAAATAAACGAGATCTCCGATTTGGCACACGTTTATACGTACATGTTGCAACGAGACAACAGGTAGGCATTTCGTTAAAAATTTGTGGGAAAAATGAGTGACTGGCGTCGCTTGTTCCGCGAACATTTTTCCGCGAGAAAATATCGCCAACTCGGCTAACTCGAATAGCGATATTTGCCTTTGTCCATACATCGGATTATACTTACAATATATGTACGCGTATTCGCAGCTGAGCACGGACACGTGGCGAGAGCGTTGCTTTAAACGCGGAGATATATATGTGAAAATATGTACGGATCTGATTTCTGACGCTTTTTATAACAATATACGTACATGTATGTAAACGTGTGAGCTCGCTTATTGTCAACTATATTGTGCAACCATATTTACACACTGATATTCTTTCGCTTTATCTTACACACGCGTGTGACTTGGGAGAAGGAAGATGTTGCTGAAACTCAAGTATCATCAAATTCCAGAAAAGAGCAATAACCAGCCTATAAAACTCCGCGTTTTGTTTAATCGTCAATAAAGTTGTTACCGGAAGCTTGCACGTCAGCAGGTCAAAGTTGGCTTTTTATTGACCTTTGCTAGAATTCGCGCGCGCTCACATGTTACACAACAGTTATATTTGAACAAGTGTCGTTTATTTGTTTGTTAGTTTTTTTTTTTTTGTTTCTTGTTTAGGTTGCTCTCTTTCGAAACACAGAGAATAGATTAAAAATAAAATAAATTGAATATACACACACAAGCAATATTTAATCGGAATAATCTCGATAACATGTGTTTTCTCTCGGAACGGGACGAGATACACACGGGTGGGTTTTCGAAACCGGAGAAATAAAATCCGGAATAATTTACTCACAGAATGAATTTTACGACAGTTAAGCGGTTTAATGGAAACCAAGTACAAAGCGGACGCCGGAGCTCTGTTGCTAAAATGGACGACCGAGGGCGTGCTTTTCCTGGGATACGAGTTTAATGGGCTGCTAATGAAGGGCGTTGATTTGCTGTCCGAGTGCACTTACAATCCGGAAACGGCCGCAAAAAGCGTGAAAGTCGGTTCCAGATTTGCTAATCGGAGGATCAACGCGCGCTGCGAAATCTGTTAGTTACACACGAGTCTCCCGATCTGATTTAATTAAATTAAAACGCGCTTCTCTCTTGGGGAAGTAGAATAAAATAACGTTTTCTGTATTAGAGGGTGAAAAGAGAGAGAAAGAGAGAGAGAGAGAGAGAGAGAGGCATGCATTCGCGTTCGGAGAAAGATTCCAACGTTAATCGCTTTACCGACAATGCCTGCAGAACCTTGGCGGGTTTCTCTAAGAGAGAAGCGGGCGGTAAAATATTTATTATATATATACTGTTATATATTATGTATATATATATATATATATATATATATAACAAGATCACTCTATTTATAAGTTTCGTTAAGGTAAAACAGCTTCGGTAAGGTCACCGCTTGCGCGTCGAAGAGTAAAAGGGCCATACGGTGATCTATTTTTACCATAAGGAAAAAAAAAAATTAATTATACACCCCGAAATCACATTCTCTCGGTTCCGTTAATAAAAGGATGATTTATAAAATAAAGAGCGCGATGTTGTTTAGAAAGAATCTTTTATGTGCACACGGAATTACTTCCAATGTCGTAAAGCCCCTCGCGCGTAGAAACATAAATATAAAATCCACGAGGAAAAATGTTTCTTTACATAAAACCCGACTCTCTGAGATCTCTGATAACATGATAAAACATATATATGTGCGTGTATGAGAAGCACTTCTACGATTAAATATTCAGTTCGCAAACGGTTAATATATATCGGTCGTAAAAATGGTGCTCGCATACTTAAATAAAACCAGAACGTGATTCTTTCTTTCTCTCTCCTTTTTCTTTCTCCTTTTTGTTATCAATTAATTATCTCTCGATGTGAAAACGTCAAAATTTCAAGTACTCGCATTCGACATTCCTTGCCGTTTTCTGTCTAAAAGCGATAATTGTAGGAAGCGTAAAATAAGAACGACGTATTTTTTCGCCCGTTCCCGAGTAATTAAATCAAACTTTCTCTCTCTTCGTCTTTCTTTTTCTCTCGTCGCGCACTTTTGTTACTTTCGCAGTCGCAATCGAGGAAAACTTCAATGAATAATTCTTTTTATACGCTTTGAAACTCCGCGCTAAGATCCTTTTCCAACTGTGATATCACGAAGATTTCGAAGATTCAATCACTTTAACTGTTTGCTAAACGAGTCGCGGACTTGTCGCAAAACGTCAATTTCCGCCGACCGATACGAACACGTCCGGAACGCGGCAACGATAAGGTCACATTTTAATTCGACGCTCCGGAAAAAATCGAGAAAAACTTTTTTTTTTTGCATCATCGATGCAAACTCCAACAAAAAGGCAAATCGGTTTTCACATTTTCGCAGCATTGGTGCAGTTGCGAGTCCCGTTTTGCAATTATCTAGGGCAAAGAATATTTAACAGTCAGTTTGTGCTAATCCGCGTTTTGTTTATTACGGGCACGAAACAGTTGTGGGCTGAGTGCGCAATTAATTTGTGTAACTGCGAAAGTGCAACCTTTTAAATATTAAAACAGTTTAATCCGATTGCTTGAAAAATACGGTGCGCGTTTTTTTTTGAGTCCAAAACATCGAAGTTACGTTTTAGGAATCCAAATAAACAAATACGTACGTTTAAATTGGTGTTTTAAAGGAAAACTTGATTTTTCCTCGAAAAATACATAAAAATCTCCGTTTCGCATGATTTTCCTCTCTTTCTCTCTTTTTCGCTTCTCGCAGCTTTCTATTACTGTGATCTAAAAATTCTGACACATTCGTCATATTACGAGAATGGAAATTCTCGATATCGCGATATGTATTTTCATACGTATTTTTTTTTTGTTTCAACGCCCGTTGGAGAAACCGGAGATTGCACTTTAATCACGCGACACAGTAAAAGTTTCATATACTATAAAAAAAGTAAAAACTAAAAACATTTTTTTATTGATCGATAGAGAATCAGCGACATTATTCTCGCGACAAATTCGCGGGGGCAAACCAATCGCGTTATTAAACGCGAACGGAGTTCGTGTACGAGAGATTTGTATTTTTCTCGCTTACACGACCGCTCGCGCGGAAATCGAATAATAATCCTCGCGGTGCGTTTCGGCCAATTATGCGAATCAGTTGTGTGCGACGGCACGCAAATTGTTCGCGTCGCACGTCAAATTGTTCGAATTACCCAATTTTCTCTCCCTCTAATCCCGTTCGCAGCCAACGATCTGGATGCGAGCACCAGCCTGCTCGGCTCGGTCGTGGTGAGATGTCGGGATCTGTTTCTGGGTTACTGCGCCGGCTACGACACCGGTACAAGCAAGATCACGAAGAACGACATCGGACTGGCTTACTACTGTCCCGACGTTGACTTCCACTTCCGATGCACCAACATACCGAGCGAGTACGGACTGTCCGTGTTGTACAAAGGTAGAGTCAGACACCACGATTTGTCGAGAAAATAGCGCGACGCGACACTTTTGCCGAGTAATCTCTGAAGTCTATTTTCTACCCCCTTGCTTCGGTAATTAATCCTCTTAGGTTATTGTTTATTTCGCGTCGTAAAGTCGCATCGTCGACGAGAGGTAAATTACTGCGTCTCGCGTGAGTAATGAAGGTAAATGTGAAACTGTTTTCAGAGGCGAGTGTAATGAGACCCTGTCGCTGAGCGTTCAGATAAGCGAAATATGAACGTATAATACAAATCGTTTAATACGCATCGGCGCACACGTCACGGCGACGTTATCAATTTCCTCGGGCGAAGCACAGGCGCGATAATTAGTTGTGTTAGCGCGTAAAGGCTCTCTGACGGCGCCGTGTGACACACACAGTGACGGCAAAGACCGGACGCGTAAGCCGTACATCATTATACGTATCCGCGATAATTATGCAACATTATACGCGCCTCGATTCAGCCGCGCTTCAAAATCAAATTAACGAATAAAATTATTAAATAAACGAATTTCAACTGTGTTACACAAGAACGAAAGCGCCCTTCGCGTTTCTTTTTCAAGACCAATTTTGAAACCAATGTTCCGAACTGACTGTGTGTGATTTCTTTCGTTAGTAACTTCCAAGATCAACGTCGCGGCGAACGGTCTGTACGCGCGACGAGGCGACGTCGAAAAGTGGAGCGTCGGCGCGGCGGCGAAATGCAAGATCGACGACAATTCGATTCTTCGAGTCAAGTTCAACACCGATCGCCAACTGGCCACGAGTCTTTTGCAGAAACTGAGCGACGCGGTAACGCTGATACTCTCGTTTAACATCGACTGCGCGAAAATCGCTCGGGGCGGTCACAAAGTCGGATTCGCGCTCAACGTCGACGCTTGAGTTGCGCCGGGAATTGGCGCATCTCCCACGGCAGATTTCTGACATTTGTACTGTGCTGTGTGCGCATTGTCACGGTAGTACCATTTGTACATGTTCGTACGTGTCGAGAAAAATTTTACATTGATCGACTCGGAGATAGATTGTATTTTTATTTTTATACAAGTGTAAATTTAAAAAAATCCTCGTCTATAAATATAACACTTCGTAATTTATAACTTTTCTGTAATTGTGTGTATTAAAATTCTAATTTTTTTTGAATGAAAAGATCAAATAAACGTACGTTTTATTGTTCATATTAATTAAACCGGAAAAAGCTGGGGAGGAATGGGGAGCAAGCGCAGTTAAGTTCCACAAAATAATAATATTTAATTTTCAATCCTGACAGAATGTGTGAGAATAACAGAACGTACACGACAAATACACATACATACACATGTGCGACGCGCTTTAACGATTTCCAACTACAAAGATAAATCAGCGATGCGGAACAGTCGTTCTCTTTCCCCATCCCGGTATTCAATCCGTAACGGTCCCGTCGCAACAATTTTCCATTTTCGTGTCGTTTCGCAAATGTGCGTGCGTGTGTGTATTTATTCAAATATTCACTGAAACTCGAGAAGAATGACACAGCCGTGATTGTATTATGCTCGTTTTCATTCAACGACCCTCTCACATGCGTAATTTGGTTCGCGCGCGAAATCTTCCCGTTACGTCACGGAGAAAAGCCTTTCGGCAATAACGCGCTTTCTAAAGCCTGGCCGACAATAGCTAAGGAAATTAACTCAGCCACGTGCGCCATCGATCGATACATAAGACTCGTAGCACGCGTTCTCGGTTTGTTTTCCCACCCACGCAATCGCGAAGTTAATTTAATGCACAAGATAACTGCAACTAGTTTCGCTTCTAAAAACAGAACTGTTAAACACGTAAATCTAATTGACTGTAAATTTCGTCACTTCTTGGAATATTGAGATTTCCCTTGTTACGTAAATAAAGGATATATCAGGTTGCAAATGCGCACTTCCTCGCATCGGTTTAATTATACCTTGATTTTCCCAAAGCGTGGGAGATTCCCAAATCGTCTTCCCATTTCGTCAGATTTTAAAGAGCTTTTTCTTTTTTTTTTATTTCAAATTTTTTGAAAGTTTGCCCAACTTTTGTTTCTTACGCGCTTACTTTGTGACGCGGAACGGCCGGCATGCTGCCTGTCCTGCTGCGATGTTTAGGACGTGCACCTAAGGTCGCGCCGATTCGGCCGGAAGGACTCGTCGGGCTGTGTCCGCTGGAACTCGCGCCCGCACTCAGACGCGACGACGACGACATCGCTCCGGGACTTACGGCCGGTGTTCTGACGGGGCTTCTGGGCGACGGCGACAGGTGACCCCAAGGACCCGCCTCGGCCTGAAGAAACCTGCAATGCGATAATAGACAACGTTTGTGTTCGTTACGCGCGTCCGAATGTTGTCCTCGTAAATCTCAGCGACGTTTCAATCAATAATTTACACACGCTCGGCAGATTGATCGTCGTGCAAACGTTGAGCAGATTCCGCGCGAATATATATACGATGATCAATCAACATTTTACGAGGAAAACACAAAATAAACCTGTGCAGGTCCGGTGTGGGCCTGGCGACCGCGATGCTGCAACTTCGGCGCCGCGAGGCGGTCGGTGACTTTGGCAGGTCGGTGACTTCGTTTTGACCCTGAGACGCGGACAAGGAAGTCTGACGCAGACGGACCTCAACCTCGCTGAATCGTCGCTGGAAGGCCCTTTTACTCCATCGCCGGCGCTTCACGTCCACGCACGTGCTGTCCAGCTTTTTGCAACTGCGGGATTTTAATGGGTGCGATTCTATTGAGAGACCAGAAACTCGTGTGAAAACGACTAAGTGACTTCGTCAGTGATTTAAACCCCGTCTTTACGCATCGCGGTCTATTTTCAGAACGCATTTGGCAAACGTCGCTCTTGTGTTTTCATTTTATATTGAACTTTAGAATTAATTCATTAAAAGCTCCCGCAGGAGAATCGCTTCGCGACAAGCTCTAATCTGATTGCGCGAGAGAATCCCGAATAGATGTTCCGAACTTCTCAATGCGTGTTCGTCATCACACCGCAAACTTCAATATGACACCGGAGTCGGGGGATAAACCTCCAGACTCTGAGAAATGTAATTTCGAGATAAAGTTACGAGCGGAGAGAGTTATCGAACGCGTTCTGTGGGAGTGTATTACCGCGCGCGTTTTGCGATTCGCGGGTGGAATTTATTCGCGAATTCCACGCGTTCCTCCGTTACTTAAGAGAATCGTCTTTTAGAAGTCACACACCGATACACTATCCAATAAAGATCCTGCGGAACTACGGAAATTTGTCTTCGTGAAATAAAACGTTTTTTTTAATATTTTATTAAATTTAACTTATGTCTTTCTTTTCGCTACGGTACATTTACGAACAACTTATTTGTGATGTAATCGACGACAATGGGTTTGAGAGTATCCTTCTATTCTCGAAGAAAAGGATTTTATAATTAGGTCGATAACTCTCAAATACACGTGTTATTCTTTAACAGCCAGCTTTTAAAGTGCCATTAAGAACTCGGCGCTGACGACGTATACGTAGAAATTATTCTTTGCTTCGGTACGTCACCTTGTGACATTAGAAATTACAGTTTAATCGCATTATTTTATAATTCTCATTCGACGTTCACTCCCGAGATTACAATTATTTCATTAAAGATCAGATTGACATTACATTTTCTCCATTTAATATTTAATTAAATCTTTTATACGCGTGTGCGTACTCGTTTTCTCGTAGTTGCGTATTTTAATATCGTTTAGATACGTTGGCGTCCGCCAGTCAATAGACAAATAACAAAATTTACAATTTTTCTCATGACATAAAAAAAAAAAAAAAAAAAAAAAAAAAAAATTTCTCTTGGCTTTTAAATATGAACCGATGTTGGAAT